>NW_027152599.1:0-57809 GCF_040937935.1 Hyperolius riggenbachi
ACACATATAAGAAAACTATGATATCTGCTTTAATAGCTGAAACTGTTAGTTAAGGTAATTGGCACTGAGGCTTAGCAGAAGGCGCTTCATAGGCCTAAGGCCTAAGGACAGTCTAAGTTAATCATATATACTTTGTATCTCCATGTGATAAGATGGGATGGAGTAGTATGATTTAGCCATGATATTAAATGTCGCTTGAAGATACATTCTTTTGAAGCCTAAACCACAAGCTTATATCCGTTGTCACACCTATGATAAATTTCCCTAATGGCCCACCACATGTTCTGGGCGCACAGCCAAACATCTTCACACTTGTTGACTAGTTCTGATATTTCCTGAAACAAAAGGTCTAGATTTTTTTTTTATAACTTTGTGGTTTGAAGATATATATACCGCTCCCATTTCTATTAAACCTCATTCTGACTATTGATACCCTGACCGCTCTTGTCTGTGTATTATTTCATGTAGTCAGAATCACTTGGCATGCCATGCGCTGACCAAATTATCTGACTAATAAAATTTAAAGTTATTTTATAATTGTTTAAGATAAGTTAAGCCTACAGTAACTATGTAACTATATAAACTATGACATACTACACATCCTCAAGAAAGCTCATTTTTCTCTAGGATATATCTTAATGGTACATGCTAGGCTGCCTTCAGCATGTAGTGTTGGTGGTAGTATAGCGGTTAAGAAAGCTGACTACCAATCACTCCGACCTGGGTTCAATTCCCAGGCCAAGGTATGTAAGCTGGCTTTTAAAAGCCTACAAATCTTTAAGCAAGCTCATTTTTTCTCTAGAATATCATAATGGTACATGCTAGGCTGCCTTCAGCATGTAGTGTTGGTGGTAGTATAGCGGTTAAGAGAGCTGACTACCAAGCACTCAGACCTGGGTTCAATTCCCAGGCCAAGGTATGTAAGCTGGCTTTTAAAAGCCTACAAATCTTTAAGAAAGCTCATTTTTCACTAGGATATATCATAATAGTACATGCTAGGCTGCCTTCAGCATGTAGTGTTGGTGGTAGTATAGCGGTTAAGAAAGTTGACTACCAAGCACTCAGACCTGGGTTTAATTCCCGGCCAATACCTGGGTTCAATTCCCGGCCAAGGTATGTAAGCTGGCTTTTAAAAGCCTACAATTACCTGGAAGATGAGACCCTCCTCTCTCTGGGAGGAGGGTGAGGGAGGATAGAGGCTATAAGAGTCTAACTAAACTCTCCCTAGCAGAGTCTGTCAGCAGATGTCGCTTAACTAATTAGTGCAGGCAGACTAGTGAGTAAAATGGCACAAGGACCTTGCCTTGTATAAAGTGGGGTGGGGCTCCAAGAGTGAGTGCAGTCTGATTGGCAACAATGTGCCTGCTGACTGTGATGTAGAGGGTCAAAGTTTTGCTCAATGGAGCATTATGGGGGCAAATCGAACTTCCAGAATAGTTCGCCTTCGCTGGCGAAGGCGAACCACCCGAAGTTCGCCTAGAACCGTTTGCCAGCGAACCGTTCGGGACATCTCTAGTTGCAATCCTGCAACCACCATATGTGCATGTGGAAATAAACCTTCCCGCTCGGTATCCTGGATCCTTCTGGAACAGGGTGGTCACTTTCCTCCTCTGGTCATTTCTATAGTTGATCCAGGTCAACAAATAATAAGGACTTGACACCTCCACTGGCGGTGTTGGATTACAATGGGAATAAGGCTGTTTGGGGAGGCACCCAGTGTGTGTGGTGGGGAGGGATGGAACATATATAGTACCAAGATAAAAAGAAGACTCACACGCCTTTGCAAACAAAAGGTGTCCACGTATCACACGGCTCATAGTTAAGGTTATCTGTTGGTATTGACCTGGGGAAGCAGGCTAAGACCCGTGAAATGTGTTGTCTAGAGTTTAACTATTGTTTATAATAAAGACTCCTTTTTCACATCCATGTGAGTCTTCATTTAGAGGTAAGGAACCTCTTTTTATCTTGGTACTATATAAGTTCCATCCCTCCCCACCACACACACTGGGTGCCTCCCCAAACAGCCTTACCCCGAGGGAAGGCGGAGGGTCAGTCCATGAAAAGGTCAGTGAGACCTAACAGAGGCTCGAGGTTCACATAATTTGAAAGTTCTGTATGAATATTAAACAAAATCCATATTATAAAAAATATTTTAATGAATAAATCTTTGACTCATTATAAACATGACCTGTAGTGTGAAACCTGCCAAAAGTTCAATTGCTGTTTAACATATGCAACTAGAGTAGGATCATCCACAAGGCAAAATAGGGCTGATGCCGCATACATACAAAAAGGGCACCTGGAAAAAAAAAGGGAACTGCAATATAGACAAAATTATACGCTTTTTATGTAAAACAATATGTTTTGTTTCTATATTCTAATCTAAGATTAAGCACTAAATATGTTGAACTAGTTGATGGCCCGGCGGTATGTATTTGGCTGGTATTGGCTCCACTCACTTTTTTTTAACCCTAGCACACAATTGCTCAGTTACTCAATTACCTAGTTTGTTAGTTTTGCAGTCTTTGGCATCAATAATTTGCACTGAAATGAAACAAATGTGATTGGCTGTGGCTCCACCCCCTTTTCTGAATTTGAACCCCAACCACCCAATGACCAACTGTACCAGATGTGAGGCTTGTGTTATTAACAGTGTATAAGGAACGTATCTGTATCTAGTAAAAGTTCCGCCGAGAGCCGGGCTGAGATCTCCACTTCCGGGTCTCGGCGCTTGTTCCCCGCTAATGACGTGCAGGCTGAGACACAGGCCGCACTTCCTGATTGGCGGAGGGTGCGTTCTTGGTATGCCCTCTGCAAAGGTAAACAGTATGGTCAGCTGACAGCGCAGTTTCAGCTGATGTTGCAGCTGACACTTTGGCAGGTAATGCTGCTGTCTGATTGGATGTTTGGAGTGTGGCCGGCCACTGATTGGATGAAAGTTGTATTTAAATGTAATGAGTGCTTCCAGTCATCACCCGTGATAGCATAGCTGTGGCTAGTTGCTGGGTGCACACTCTTACTGTTAATATTATCTGGATTTGACCTTTGGCTTGTTACTGACTATTTTTGCTTGCTGCCTGGACTGACCTATGCCTGTTACCTGAATACCCTTGCTTGCAGCCTGGACCGATCCTCACCTGTTACCTGAACTCTTACTTGCTGCCATTGTGGGCCTTATCCTCTGAACCTAAGGTATTGCAATATCTATTCTGGAAACCATTGAACTCTGTTGGTACTTGCCTCAGTGGGGTTCTGGGGGGTTATTGTTCACTCTACTTTAGTCTATATGCCTTGCACATTAAGTCCTGGGGCAACCATACACAGGAAAAAAATCAAGTGTCCTGTTCACGCGGGGGCTGTCTATAGGTAAAGCCCATGGGCCTGACTCGGTCACGGCACTAGATTGGGGCATAGAGACTGATTGTGGACATAACCTGCCAAGCCTTACATTATCACGGGCCAGACATCCCCAATACCTGCAAGATGAACACCAACAGGGGGTGTTTACAAATAGAAATCCTCTGTGAACTGGTATCTCAACTATAGATATCCATGGAAGAAATTCCGCAACAACTTAATATTCTGGTAACCATTTCTGCAGAGGTAAATTAAAGAGCACAAACAAACCAGTTTAAAAACTGCACACTGCCAATTGCTAAAATGATAATTCATAGACTGCAGGATATTTCTTCAAAAATTTGAAAATCTTTATTAAGTATAATCTTAAAAAAAATGCCAATTTGCACAAGTCAGTGATTGCTGTATAAACCACAAGCACCACCACCATCCCCCTAATCCATCTAAACCCAACCATATGTCGACCACAGTGGTACATCAGTGTAATGATCTGCTCTGCTGTCTGCACAGGCAGACAGCTGTTTGACCATTTTGTAGGTCTGAGTGCTGCAGGTCCCTGGAAAGGAGACCTGTCTTCACTCTGCAACTTGCTGAGTTGCTGCTCTGGTGAGGAATTTGCATCCACTTGGCATGCAAATTGCTTAGCTGCTTCCTTTGATGGCTTGCAGTATAAATACCATTTCCTCCCAGAATTCCCTGCTGGTCATGATGGTTTGTTCCTGCTAACTTACCTGGAGTCTCAGCCTTTGCTAATTGTTTGCTAAGATTATCTTACAGTAATTCCATGGGAGTGCACTAAGCATTCCTTCTAGCGTAGTCAGGTTGTATTATCTGTATTGCCTTGTACTGTCTCTCTGTTGCGATTGTCTTGTCGCCAGCGGCGGTCGACAGGAAATCGTTCTGTCTGTTGGGATCGCATTCGCCCTAGTGGTAGCGGCGGTGGTTCCTTCTGTACTCTGTCTTTAGGGGGCAAGCCAGAGCAGCGGTTGCTACTGGTTACTTCTTCTGTCTGTCTGTCTGGATCGCTTCAGCCTTAGTGGTAGTGGTGGTGATTCTTCCGTGCTCTGTCTGGGAGTGTAGGCCAGAGCTGCGGTTGCTACTGGTTACTCCTTCTGTCTGTCTTGTCTGGAACGAACGCTTGCTGTAGGCTCGGTGAGGTAACCGTTTAGCAAGCGTTCGTGTTCTCTATTCATTTTCATGTTACTTTGGTTAGTTAGGGTTGGCGTGCTTTGTCTCTGTTGCGCTTTTCGTGCGGAGACCGTGCCATTAGCGTGCTTTGTCGCTGTTGCGCTTTTTGTGCAGCGACCGCGCTTAGCGAGTGCGTTTGTTATTTTCCTTGGCATTCTGATCATTGTTATTTGCTGTGTCTTTCTTGCTACACTTGTGCTCTGTCTTACTCGGTCTTGTGTCACTGTTGGCAATCGCCACTCTTGCGATTGCGTTCCCACTTGGTTTCCGCTGTTGTGTGTTCACCGTCGCCGGGTGGCGACTAGATTGGTGGACACACATACATTCTGTCTCTGTGCTCACTTTCTCTCTACAGGTGCATTGCACCCAAGCTGGGTTCTGTCATTTTTATACGCTTGTGGAGGACTTCCGCAGTGTCAGCGCACATCTTGTGCGATGACCACGGAGATAATTCCACAATTGTTACAATCAGTGTCCCTCTAGTAAAATATGTGAGGTATCCCAGACCACAGAAAATGTATTCGCTGTAGCCAGGTAAAAAGTAAAAAATATACACTCACAGAGGTAACAAATTATAGTAGAGACCAATGTGATCGATACATGTATAGACGCCAATTAGCTACCAATCCGATATCAACAGAGTTATCTAAACTACATGGCCATATCCTGATCAATGCCCTATGCTTAAGCTAGGATAGTAACTTATAGTAAGCTGGACTGCTATGCAACAGGGGATGCACACACACCAGGATTGAATAGAGAGCAAAAAAAGCGTGGTACTACTTTAAATAGCATGCTTCAAAAAACGATGATATATATCTCTCATATTGTCCATCCAGGCTTTCACTGCAATGGTATCCCCAAAATCACATTAGCATAGGCCAATCTCAGAACCTAGTGTATGTCCTTTGTCAAGCACATAGGGCATGTTAGATCCACATAATTAATGTGCACAAGCAGCAGCAAGCCAGAAAACAGTCCTTTGAATATTAAACAGAAGGAAACAAGCTTCAGGACAGCCGCAAGCATAAAGTTCTTCGTTAAGTATAGTTGCAAAGTAAGAGCTGATATATAGCAGCACATGCATTAAACTTTTCTATCAGTTTTCACCATCAGTATAACAGCAAGATAAACACTGCATGTCAGCATTGGCAGTAGAATAACAGTTGTCACACTCGATTCCCTGTCCAATCACAACAGGAATCCTTCCCCAGACCGATATCAGCGAGCAGTTTGCTGCTAAATTGAGTTAGCTATACTTTTCGTTTTCCTGGCGGCGTTTTTATTCCAGCTTGTGACGATGTAATCAAATGCACTGGGCCCAGGCTTTCATAGGTAATCTGTGGTATCTTTACCATGCTGACATGGCTGCTCGGTGTCCAGCTACGTCCGTGAACCTTGTTAATGCATTTCACCCCGCCCCCCAGAGCTTCGTCAGAACATTTGTCACGTATTTCCACATTCCTTGCGTAACTTAGTGAGATGTATTTATAGCTGGGATGGAACGTATATGGACTTTAAGTCCATAGCAGTCAAGCTTACTACAGTATAAGTTGCTATAAGTTGCTATCCTAGCTTAAGCATAGGGCATTTATCAGGATATGGCCATGTAGTTTAGATAACTCTGTTGATATCGGATTGGTAGCTAATCGGCGTCTATACATGTATCTATCACATTGGTCTCTACTATATTTTGTTACCTCTGTGAGTGTATATTTTTTACTTTTTACCTGGCTACAGCGAATACATTTTCTGTGGTCTGGGATACCTCACATATTTTACTAGTGGGACACTAATGTACCACTGTGGTCGACATATAGTTGGGTTTAGATGGGTTAGGGGGATGGTGGTGGTGCTTGTAGTTTATACAGCAATCTCTGACTTATGCAAATTGGCATTTTTTTTAAGATTATACTTAAAGAGTAACTGTCAGGCTGCAAAAGCTAATTTAAACCTCTATTCTCCTGTGTTAAACAGTTTAGAAGCAAGCCAAAAAGGCAATACTGAAGATAAAAATCTCTCTTACTTTTGATGTGTGCTGACAGCAAGGCTCTGTATTCCCAAGCTCTTAAAAGAACAAGAGGCCGCATAACATACAGCAAAGCATTCTGGGGCCCTCCCCTCGGCTGCTAGTGAGAAGTTACAGGGTCAAGTTACAACAGCATGTAACTCAGTCCAGCTCACAGCACTGATAAATCTCTGGGCAGAGTACACTGCAGGAGTCCGCTATTGTTCCTAGCCACATGGCTAATTAATATTCACTGCACAGTAGTGTTATTCATTATGAGCTTTTCTGTGAGTGGAATCATCAGGAAGCAGGGAGGATATGACATCACATTTGGCTTCATAGGAGACAGACAAACATGGAACCTGCCATGAGCATCATTCTCTGCAAATACTATATAAAAATTCTGTGCAGTACAAACGTGGACAGTGAAATGCATATGTAATGTAAGTACAGCCAATATTTAGCTACTGATATATGTGTTTATTTTCTCTGAGACCTTATACCTAACAGCTCCTCTTTAATAAAGATTTTCTAATTTTTGAAGAAATATCTTGCAGTCTATGAATTATCATTTAGCAATTGGCAGCGTGCAGCTTTAGACTGGTTTGTTTGTTTGTGCTCTTCGATGGTTCTGTGGTACCAGTGCTTGCACCTGACCACAATGATACTGCACGTATAGAAATTTATAGTGATCATTCTCTATACTATCCTGCAGAGGTAAACCCTGCTCCTGTTGTCCAAACTGTTACAGTCCCTGTTCCTGAGCCCAAGTTACCATTACCTGATAAGTTCACAGGAGACAGATCCAAGTTCAGGTTATTCCGAAGTGCTTGTTATTTGCATTTCTTCTTACTTCCTAGGACATTTGCAAATGAAAACATCCAAGTTGGGACAATTATTTCCTTGTTACGGGGTGAACCTCAGGCCTGGGCCTTATGTCTAGTAGAACAAAGACATCCTGCTCTTGTCAATACTGCTACCTTCTTTGAAGCCTTATCTGAATATACTGGTAAAGAAGCTTATGCAGAGAATGCACTTCAATCTCTCCACCAGGGAAAGAATCCTGTTGAAGATTATGCCATTGAATTTAGACATTGGCCCAGACGGTTTCGGAGCTGACTTTTATAGGCATTTCGACGATAAAATAACTCCAAGGCTATGTAAAGCGATGAATGAATATAATGGTAGAGAACCTTTTTCACGTATCGGAAATTTAGCTACAATTACAGTAATCCCAAAGGAGGGGAAAAATTTAGAAAGCTGCTCAAGTTATAGGCCGATCTCAGTGATTAACACCAACGTGAAGATTTATGCGAAAATACTTACACTAAGAATAGAAAAAATATTGGACAACATATTAGGTAAAGAACAGGCCGGCTTTAGAAAAGGCCATCATATGCGTGATAACATCTTTGCAGCAATTAATTTTCAATTCAGAGCTAAATGCAATAAGGACCAAGCAGTTATGTTAGCAATCGATGCCGAAAAGGCATTCGATCGAATAGCCAGGCCTTTCATTTATGCGGCACTGAGGACGTATGGTTTCGGGGAAATTGTTATTGACAGAATTAAGGGATTATATCAAAATCAAGAAGCCAGGGTTAAGATTAATGGGTTAATGTCAAAGCCATTTACAATAAATAATGGAGTCAGACAGGGCTGTCCCCTTTCTCCTTTATTGTTCAATCTGTGTATGGAGGTATTGATCTCGTCTATACAGAAGGATACGGAGGTATCGGGTTGGAAAGTAGGGGATTACGAAAACAAGATTCTGGCTTACGCGGACGACTTACTGCTAACCCTAAGCAACCCCCAACTTTCACTAGACAAGGTCTATAATGTCCTAGAAGATTTTTGCAAGGTCTCAAACTTTAAGATAAATAATGAGAAATCAATTTTGTTAAACCTGGGTTGTGACCAGGGTTTATTAGAAGAGATTAAAAATAAATACAATTTACACAGATACACAGATCAGAAAATTAAATATCTAGGGATTAATATCTGTAAAAATAGCGATGACCTTTTTAAAGAAAATTATGTAGCCATTCAGAATGAAGGTATACATCTCTTAAACGCAATGGAAAGATCTCCTCTGAACGCCATCGGCAGAATTAACTTTATAAAAATGAAAGTTCTTCCTAAAATTAATTTTGTTATGCAGAACCTCCTGATAGCAGTCCCCAGATCTTGGTTCGTAAAGTGGGATGGAGCCTTTGGGGATTTTATCTGGCGAAAGAACAAACATAGAATAGCTTTTCGAACGATTTGTCGCTCCAAGGATATGGGCGGTATGGGGGTTCCTAATGTCCAATATTATTATAAGAGCATACAATTAGATAGGCTTTTGGACATCAGGATAGCTTCTCACCAAAAATGTTGGTCCAGATACGAGAGGGAAATTATAGACTTTACTCTGATAGAATCATGGCATCCCAAAACGGTCAGGAAGGTTGTACAAGGAACATCACACCCGCTGTTAACTCCCACTCTTCAGTCCTTTCTGGAACTATTAGAATGGGACTACAAAAAAGAAATCCCTCCTCTGACGACTCTGGGAAACAATCCAGTATTTGGACCTGGACTGAATAATTACTGGTTTAAGGACTCCTTGTTCATTCCGACAATAACGCTATCCGAAATTATTGATCCAAAAATATGGGATATAGAGAAGGGTAAAAAGAAAGAAAAATACTTTAAAGACTGCCAATTATTAAGTTTTCTCGACAAAGTCAGGGGTAAGATCAGAAAACAACAAAACTTTTTCGAAAAGTGTTTTTCCAATGCTACAAAGAAGGAAAAATCTATTTCCCACTTATATTCATTTTTAAGTCAGCATTTGGACTCACCTCTTCCTCCTTTCTGTAGTAAATGGGTAAAGGAGTTAGATTCTCCACCTGCCCTGGACTGGGTTAGAATATTTCAAAACATCTGGTTAACATACAACCCTGGGTTTCAGTTGATTAACTACAAATTGGTAGCAAGATGGTATATCTCCCCGGCCCGGAAAGCGAAGATGGGAGCAAATCAAGATGATTTATGTTGAAGATGCCACAGTAATATAGGTGATCTGAAGCATATGTGGTGGACCTGTCCTATGATACAGAAATTTTGGTCAGCTATAGAGTCTTTCTGTGGTAGAAAGCATAGCAAAAGGGGTAAATTCACAGAATCAACGACCATTTTTGGACTTGACGATAAAGGTAGTTGGATGCTACCAGCTGCAATCGTGGCTAAAAAATTAATAGCTTGTAACTGGAAAAGTCCAAGTGTCCCGGCTTTGGGGGAGTGGCTTATTGAAATGGCAAGGTTCCTGGAATTAGAGGGGTGGGAGGAAGATGAAGGTACCAACAGTAAAATCCAGGATAGGTGGAGAGCAGCATGGTTGGAGATCATTGAATAGGATAAGTGGGGAGGGGGGGGGGGGTGCCCAGGGCTGTATGACTGGAGATTGGATGGTGGATATATGAGAGTATGTATGGTGTTTTACTGGGGGGGGGGGGGTGGCTGTGTGGGAGTGAAAGTAGTCTTGTATGCTTCAGAAAGAGTACTAGCAAACGGTGTTAATCATGTATTTAAAAATGCCAACTTATGATGAAAGTTCAGCTCAACTCGGGAGCATAGCTATGAAGTGATGTATTCATTAGTTGAGCAGATGAACGTTCTGAGGCAAAAAAAAAAAAAAAAAAAAAAAAAAGAATTTAGACATTGGGCAGGTGATACTCTCTGGAACGATGCCACATTGAAACATCAATTCAGACAGGGCCTTTCTGAGCAATTAAAGTATGAGCTGGCTAGAGTAGGAGTACCTGATACCGTGAAGCCTAGCTGTAGGCCTAGCTCCTTTACTTTAAATGAGTCCTTCCAGGCCCCGCCGAGTAGCAGGAGGGGGTAACAGCACAGGAAAGGGGGGCTTAGGCCAGTGGCGTATGTAGATTGAAGAATGTAACAGTGAATGCACACCACCTTACTGCCTTACACACATACTCTTCACAGCGGTGCACAATCCAGAATGATAGCACAAGGTATCCACAGTAATTTCAAAAAGAGAAAATAATCCAGGAGCAACTGTGCTGTCAGATATAAGAACATCCAAACTTTCTTCCAACATCTTCTTAAAAAAATAGTAGCAAAAAGGCAGTAGGACATAAAAAAATACTTATCACATCACAAGACACATATGCAGCAGGGGTGCCAGACACGGAGAGGTGCGGAGGTACTGAGGCCAGTGGCATAGCTAAGGAGCTGTGGGCCCTGATGCAAGTTTTATATTGGGCCCACCCAAGCACTCCATACATAACAATTGATAGGGTGCACCAAAACCTGCCACTGACAACTCCAGTGTCAGAGGTGCACTATTCAAAGTATCTATAGAATTTATTATGAGGACCGGACCAATAGAGAGCTAATACAGCTGAATAACAGTTGAAGAAGAGCCCCTCGGTGCCCCTCTGGCCCAAGGGCCCAGATGTGGTTGCTACCTCTGCACCCCCTATTGCTTCGCCCCTGGCTTAGGCACACAGCAGCGGGAAGGAGGCCCAACTCCCCCCTCCCTCACCTGGGGGCCCCCTTTTCCAGAAGTACGGTGAGCGGCATTGGAGACTAAAGACAGGTTAAATGCAGAGGTTCTGCGGCAGAGCTCCAGCATCTCAAACCAGGAGGTGAGTCCTTCCCCGCACGCTGCTGCCACTGCGCTAAAAACTGGAGAGGGGAGCGAAGAAAGAGGGGTGGGCCCAGGTGAGGGAGGAGGGAGTTGGGCCCCCTCTCCACCACTGTGTGCCAGCATGCTCCCCCTTCCAGGCTACCTATACGGGGACACCTGTACCTAACTATCTATACTGGGGACACCTGTAACTTGCTACATATACTGGGTGGGAACACCTATAGTTAACTACCTATACTGGGGACACCTATAGCTAACTACCTATACTGAGGGGGGGGGGGGGGGGCACTTATAACTTGCTATCTATACTGGGGACAGGACACCTATAACTAACTATCTATACTGGGGACACCTATCGCTAACTACCTATACTGGGGGCATATTTTACATGTGTTTATAGGTGTTTGTTAGCAAACACCTATAAACACATGTAAATATTTGGTTCTGTTTTCTATTTTTAGAAAACTGAATATGTATAGCACCATCTTGTGGCCAAAAAGTAAAACTACTTCCAAATACAACATTATTCACTTACCATAGAAAGTAAAAATTAAATACATTTTCATTTTTGAAACGCCTTCACCCCTACCCCAAAATAAATTATTATCGCCATACTTTGTACTAGGGACAGAATTTAAACATTGTAATAACCAGGACAAATGGGCAAATAAAATATGTCTGTTTTATCTACAATAGCACATTTTATTTTTAAACTACAATGGCTGAAAGCTGAGAAATTTTTATTTTTTTTATTTTTTTTCCTTCTTCTTCCCTGTCAAATGCATATAAAATAATATAATTCTTAGCATAAAATACTGCCCAAAGAAAGCCTAGTTTTTCCCGCAAAAAAATAATGTATAGATCATTTCAGTGTGATAATTAGTGATAAAGTTATTACTGAATGAATGGAAAGAGCTTTTGAAGGGGAAAAAAACTGTGGTAGAGAAGTGGTTAAATATTTATATCAAGAGGGTATAACACTGTTACTCTATAAATTATGAACTTGTAGTTAGGGATGGACGCAAAACTGAAAAAAAAATGCACCTTTATTTCCAAATAAATTCTTAGCGCCAAACATAACATAGGGACATAACTTAACCACTTGAGGACCACAGTCTTTTCGCCCCTTAAAGAGACACTGAAGCGAAAAAAAAATTATGATATTATGATTTGTATGTGTAGTACAGCTAAGAAATAAAACATTAAGATCAGATACATCAGTCTAATTGTTTCCAGTACAGGAAGAGTTGAGAAACTCCAGTTGTTATCTCTATGCAAACAAGCTATTAAGCTCTCCGACTAAGTTAGTCGTGGAGAGGGCTGTTATCTGACTTTTATTATCTCAACTGTAAGTGAACTGTTTACTTTTTCTCTGCTAGAGGAGAGGTCATTACTTCACAGACTGCTCTGAAAGAATCATTTTGAATGCTGAGTGTTGTGTAATCTGCACATATTATAGAATAATGCAATGTTAGAAAAAACACTATATACCTGAAAATAAAAGTATGAGAATATTTTCATTGCTGCTAATCTTCTAGAAATTATTCATAGTACACAACCAATTCATTATATCATATATTCTTTTTCGCTTCAGTGTCTCTTTAAGGATCAGAGCCTTTTTCTACATTCAGACCAATGCAGCTTTCACGGTTTATTGCTCGGTCATACAACCTACCACCTAAATGAATTTTACCTCCTTTTCTTGTCACTAATACAGCTTTCTTTTGGTGCTATTTGATTGCTGCTGCAAGTTTTAGTTTTTATTATATTTATAAAAAAAGACGTGAATTTTGTCAAAAAAAGTTTTTTTTTTTACTTTCTGTGCTGACATTTTTCAAATAAAGTAAAATTTCTGTATACATTTTTGTCCAAATTTATTCTGCTACAAGTCTTTGATAAAAAAAAATCAATTCAGTGTATATTTATTGGTTTGGGTAAAAGTTATAGCGTTTACAAACTATGGTGCCAAAAGTGAATTTTCCCATTTTGAAGCATCTCTGACTTTTCTGACCACCTGTCATGTTTCATGAGGTGCTAAAATTCCAGGATAGTATAAATACCCCCCAAATGACCCCATTTTGGAGCGTCCATTTCTTCTAACTTGTGACAAAAAAAAAATGAAATCTGCCACGGACTCACTATGCTCCTCTCTGAATACCTTGAAGTGTCTATTTTCCAAAATGGTGTCATTTGTGGGGTGTGTTTACTGTACTGGCATTTTGGGGGGGGTGCCTAATTGTAAGAACCCCTGTAAAGCCTAAAGGTGCTCATTGGACTTTGGGCCCCTTAGCGCAGTTAGGTTGCAAAAAAGTGCCACACATGTGGTATTGCCGTACTCAGGAGAAGTAGTATAATGTGTTTTGGGGTATATTTTTACACATACCCATGCTGGGTGGGAGAAATATCTCTGTAAATGACAATTTTTTGTTTTTTACACACAATTGTCCATTTACAGAGAGATTTCTCCCACCCAGCATGGGTATGTGTAAAAATACTCCCCAAAACACATTATACTACTTCTCCTGAGTACGGTGATACCACGTGTGACACTTTTTTGCAGCCTAGGTGCACTAAGGGGCCCAACATCCTATTCACAGGTCATTTTGAGGCATTTGTTTTCTAGACTACTCCTCACGGTTTAGGGCCCCTAAAATGCCAGGGCAGTATAGGAACCCCACAAGTGATCCCATTTTAGAAAGAAGACACCCCAAGGTATTCCATTAGGTGTATGATGAGTTCATAGATGATTTTATTTTTTGTCACAAGTTAGTGAAAAATGACACTTTGTGAAAAAAACAAAAATCCATTTCCGCTAACTTTTGACAAAAAATAAAATCTTCTATGAACTCGTCATACACCTAACAGAATACCTTGGGGTGTCTTTTTTCTAAAATGGGGTCACTTGTGGGGTTCCTATACTGCCCTGGCATTTTACGGGCCCAAAACCGTGAGTAGTCTGGAAACCAAATGTCTCAAAATGACTGTTCAAGGGTATAAGCATCTGCAAATTTTGATGGCAGATGGTCTATGAGGGGGCGAATTTTGTGCAACCGGTCATAAGCAGGGTGGCCTTTTAGATGACATTGACAGGTTGTATTGGGCCTGATCTGATGGATAGGAGTGCTAGGGGGTGACAGGAGGTGATTGATGGGTGTCTCAAGGTGTGATTAGAGGGGGGAATAGATTCAAGCAATGCATTGGCGAGGTGATCACGGCTGGGGTCTGAGGGTGTTCTGAGGGTGTGGGCGGGTGATTGGGTGCCCTAGGGGCAGATAGGGGTCTAATCTGATGGGTAGCAGTGACAGGTGGTGACAGGGGGTGATGGATGGGTTTTTAGTGGGTGTTTAGAGGAGAGAACAGATGTAAACAATGCACTTGGGAGGTGATCTGACGGTGGGTCTGCAGGCGATCTTATGGTGTGGGTGGGTGATCAGATTGTCTGCAAGGGGCAGGTTAGGGGCTGATTGATGGGTGGCAGTGACAGGCAGTGTTGCTCGGATACCTCGTTATCCTATTCGAGTTTGTTCGAATTCGGATAGTAAACTATCCGAATTCACTAGAAGTTCAATATCCGATTTAATCGAATATCCGATTCGACCTCGGATATCCGACGTCACTATCCGAGTCTGTATTCGAGTAAAATATTCGAGCTGGCCTTAAATAGCTTGTAAAACTTGTATTGGAGGTCAATGATGCATGAAACCACCTTTTTTATGAAGAAAAACATCAAGTGATTATGTGGTGATGTAGTAGTTATAAAAAAGGTATCAAAAATAGTAAATTTACTTCATGAAAAGTGTTTGCATGAGAAGGTGTGTCCAAAATGGTTGTTGTAACAGTCTTCTTCTTCTTCTTCTTCTTCTTCCTTTCTTTTGTAATTTTTTTTTTACTTCATTTGTGGAAATATTTTATTTTAATAACACCATAGTTATATTTGTGTTGGTGGCATAATAGGTAGGTAGTGGCACATTGCAAGCCACAGCGCCTTTTTCTGTGTACCCTGGTGGTGGTAAAACACAGACATCAGCAGGAGGAGGAAGTAGTTGCAGGCTTGCAGCTATTTGTAGTGTGTGGTAATAGTCGGTCGGTACTCGGTAGGAGAGTGGAGGGGCAGGTTGCAGCAGAAAATAGTTCTTCTTCTGTTCTCCCTGGCAGTGGTAGCAGCACAAAGACAGCAGAAGCTCAATGCAGCTACAGGAGGAGGAGTAGTGTGTGTCAGGCAGTGTGATGTGACTGACATAATAGGCCCTGGTTCTTAGCGGTGGTACCAGGGCTGTAAATAAACAGCATGAGGTTCCAGACAGCGGTCGTGAAGACCACATTGTGCCCAATACACAATTGGGACAGCACAGTTTTCAACCCGGACACCTCTAAATTAATTACATTTTTTTTTTCAAATGGATGAAGCTATTTTTGAGCGTAATAGCTGGTGGCGCATGGGCAGCAGCACCTTGTAATGTGTTCCCTGGCAGTGGAAACACACAGACAGCAGGAGGCAATACAGCAGCAGGCAGCGTGAGGAGGATAAGTGTGTGGCAGACTGGCAGCAGGCAGGAGGGCAGGCAGCGAGACATATTAGGCCCTGGGTCCTAGCGGTGGTTCCAGGGACGTAAATACACAGCATGAGGTTCCAGACAGCGGTCGTGAAGCCCACATTGTGTCCAATACACAATTGGGACAGCACAGTTTTCAACCCGGACACCTCAAAAATAATTACAATTGGGTTTTTTTTCAAATTAATGCAGCTATTGTTGAGCGTAATAGCTGGTGGCACATGGTCAGCAGCACCTTGTAATGTGTTCCCTGGCACTGGAAACACACAGACAGCAGGAGGAAATATAACAGCAGGCAGCGTGAGGAGGATAAGTGTGTGGCAGACTGGCATTTGGCAGCAGGCAGGAGGGCAAGCAGCGAGACATAGTAGGCCCTGGGTCCTAGCTGTGGTTCCAGGGAAGTAAATACACAGCATGAGGTTCCAGACAGCGGTCGTGAAGCCCACATTGTGTCCAATACACAATTGGGACAGCACAGTTTTCAACCCGGACACCTCTAAAATAATTACAATTTTTTTTTTCAAATGAATGCAGCTATTGTTGGGCGTAATAGCTGGTGGTGCATGGGCAGCAGCACCTTGTAATGTGTTCCCTGGCAGTGGAGACACACAGACAGCAGGAAGAAATACAGCAGCAGCAGCAGCAGCAGGTGTAATGTGTGTGTGCGCCACTTCATGTCCCCCTCTCGCCGACAACAGGGGCCAGGAATTCGCCTTCCACCCAAGCCTGGTTCATTTTGAGAAACATCAGTCTGTCCACAGACTTGTGAGACAGACGAGATCGCTTCTCAGTGACGACTCCACCGGCTGCACTGAAGCAACGCTCTGACAGTACGCTGGAAGGTGGGGCAGGAAAGCACTTCCAGGGCATACTGCGCAAGCTCGCTCCAGATCGGCAGGTGCTTGACCCAATACTCCATGGGATCAACAGGGGCCATGCTGTCAAGCCCGCTGAAGGACCCCATATAGTCAGCCACCATGCGGGTCAAGCGCTGCCTGTGACTGGAGAAGGATGCTGCTGCAGGCACCTCCTCTCTAGTCCTTGGCAGCTCTACACTCATGTAGAGCTCTTGGGTCAGAGACAGCAGGTCTGTGGTGCGCGTGCGCTTGCTGCTGGTGGATGCAGGCACCTGCTGCTGCCTCTGTGCTGGCTGGACAGTGGGGGTGGATGTCTGAGGGAAGGCTTCCTCCAAGCGCTCAACAAGGGACAGCTGCAAATCCCTCATTTGTTGCGCACAGTCTCCTCCTGCAGGCAGGAACTGGCTGAGCTTCCCCTTCAGACGTGGGTCCAGCATCATGCAGATCAAGATGTCCTCCCTCTGCTTCATCTGGATCACCCTTGGGTCCTTGCGCAGGCATCTCAGCATGTGTGCTGCCATTGGGAAGAGTCTGGCCATGTCTGTTGGCACATCATCGGCAGCCCCAGAGCCGACATTGCTGTCCTCCTCTGCCTCCTCCACCACATCCTCTCTCCACCCCCGGACCAGTCCAGCTGCGCTCTGCTGCTCCCCCTCATCAGCAGCAAGGTCAGGGACCTCCACCAACTCCAAGCCCTCCTCCTCCTCAGAAGTGGCCTGTGAAGCTGCCTGCAGCTCCTGCTGGTCCAAGGCTGCCGCTCCCTCTTCCACCAGTGCATACAGGGCCCTGTCCAGCACACACACCAAGGGGACCCACTCGCACACCATTGCATGATCCCTGCTGATCATGTTGGTGGCCTGCAGGAAGGGTGCCAGGACTGAGCACACCTGCTGCATGTGCCCCCAGTCCTCTGTGGAGATGATGGACGGGAGGTTGGTGGCGGCACGCCCAGTTGCAGTGATGGAGGCAACTGTTGCACATGCAAGGTACTAGCTGACAGCCTGCCTCTGTTCAACCAGACGCTCCAACATCGCCAGGGTGGAGTTCCAGCGAGTTGGAAAATCGATCATGAGCCGGTGCAGCTCCTTCTGCACCTCTTTCAGGCTCGCTACGGCTGCAGGTGAGAGCCGGAAATGACGCATGACCTTCCTTGCTGCCTCAAGGAGTCGGTCCATCCCCTGGTAGGTCCGCAGGAACTTTTGGACTACCAGGTTCAGAACGTGCGCCAGGCAGGGGACGTGGGTCATGTCTCCCCTGCTGATGGCAGCAACCAGGTTTGCCCCATTGTCGGACACCACCTCTCCGACTCTGAGGCCTCTGGGGGTCAGCCAATTCCTCTCCTGCTCTCGGAGTTTGGCCAGGACGTGGTTCGCCGTCAGTTTGGTCTTCCCCAGGCTGACCAATTCCAGCAGCGCTTGGCAGTGGCGGGGCTTCACGCTGCTGCTGAGGTGGGGGGTTTGGGCTGGTGTGCCGGAGGATGGAAGCGGATCAGAGGAACCTGCTGCTGTTCCGCTGACCCTGCATGGTGGCACCACCCACTGCATTGTTGGTGCTGCTGCTCTGACAGTGCCCGATGCTGCTCCCCCCTCCTCACCCCCTTCCACCAAGCTGACCCAATGCGCGGTGAAGGACAGATAGCGGCCTGTCCCAAACTGGCTGCTCCACGAGTCCATGGTGACATGGACCCGTTGACCCACCGCATGCTCCAGCCCTCTCCCGACATTGGCCATCACAGAGCGGCGAAGTGCAGGGATGGCCATGCGTGCAAAAAAATGTCGGCTGGGGATTGGCCAATCGGGGGCTGCACACATCAGGAGCGCACGCATGTCGCTCCCCTCCTGCACAAGGGAATAAGGCAGGAGTTGGAAGCACATGGCCCGTGCCAGCAAGCCGTTCAGCTGACGCATGCGATGGCTGCTGGGAGGCAGAACCCTGACCACCCCCTGGAAGGTGTCGCTGAGCAGGGTCTGGCGAGGCCTTTTGCTGGCATGGGAAGCAGTGGAGGGAGCAGAGGAGGCCACTGAGGACTGGCTGCCAGAACAGGCCTCAGTGTCGGCGGCAGGAGTTGCAGAGGGCGCTGCTGACGCACTCCTGCTGGTGTTGCTGGAGGAGGTGAAGGAGGGCGGGTGGCTGCTGCCGATGGCTTTGCAGTGGTGGCAGGTCTGCCACTGCCATTGCCAGCTTTCTTCAACTTCACGAACTCCTCATGCTCGTGAAAGTGTTTCCCTGCAAGATGGTTGACCAGAGAGGTGGTGCCAAACGCAGAGGGCTCCTTCCCTCTGCTGAGCTGCTTGCGGCACTGGTTGCAGGTGGCATACTTGTACTCCAAATATGGCAGGGGGAAAAAATTCCATATTGGGGAGGTGAAGTTGCCCCTTCGGCTGGAAGGTGCTGCTACCGCTGGTCTCCCTGTGGCTGTTGGGGGGGGGGGGGTTCTTGGTGCGGCTGGTGGTGGCACTGGCAGAACTCGTCTCCTGATCAGCACGCTGTGTGGCCTGCATACCACGCCCACTTGTGATCCTGCCCATGCCTGCGATGCTGATCCTTCTAGCAAGGCCCGCAGACGCATTCTCCTCCTCCTCCTCAGAGCTGATGACATCCCCACTCCCAGGACCTGGCACCCAATCTTTGTCCAACACCCTGTCATCATCATCCTCCCCCTCCGCAAACATGTCCTGCTGGGATCCCCCAAACGCCCCTTCTGCATTCCTTCCTCCGCCAATTCTGCCGCAACAGCATTCCATAACCCCACTGCGCTTGGGGATAACAAGGTGCTGAGTGACAGGGTGCTGGTGTCGCCCGCTGGGGATGGAGAACTGCACTCTTCCTCCTCCTCCTCCTGCTCCCCAGGCAGTGCTGGTCAGCTGCTGCTGCTCTTGCGAACAGGAGTGGTGGCGGGGGTGGAGGACTCGGTTCCAGAACTAATGGTGGCCTGCTCAACCACCATCAGTTCCACCACAGCGTCTGCGTCCTTCTCCTCAATAGGACGGCTACGACCTGGCGGTGGGAGGAACATCTGGGCCACACGCTGCTGCTGCTGCTGTGTCTCTGCAGCGTGACTCCCAGCTGTTGGGCAGCCAAGGCGTCCACGGCCAGTGGCTAATGGCGGAATAGCCACCGGTGCAGATGCAGAACTGCGCATGGTGGTGGTGGCGCGGCTGCCACGCCCACGACCTCCTCTCTTGGCGATGCCCTTGCTGCCTTTGCTGCCCCTGCCCAAACCGCGGTTGCCAGTGCCAGACATTGTATATTTTTAATATTATACAAATGAAAAAAAAAAAAAACTTATGTATGTAAAGGCGGGTGGGACAAGTGGGGTACTTTAATGGGGTGGGACTGGTAGAGGTGGGTGTGTGAGGTGACGGACAGGTGTACTCTACAGCAGAGATCGGTGTAGCGCTAATGAGAGAGTGCGCACTGCGCACACAAAGACCCTAGCTGACGCTGACTGACGGTGTCCCTATACACAGACTACAGTACAAGTCAGCGAATACACAATAGAAGTAATATATAAACAATAGGACGGGTGTAGCACTAATGAGAGGGTGCGGACAGCGCAGACGTGCACTGCGCACACAAAGACCCTAGGTAACGCGGTGACGGACGGTACCTATACACAGACTAGAGTACAGTACACTACAGTACTACTAAATAAACAATAGAAGAATCTAGCTAAATAATAGAACAGGTGTGACTAGATTACAGCGAGCAGATACAGCAGGACAGGTATAGCAGTAAAGCTGGGCCTTGCTAACTACAAAATAGTACAAATCTATCTAACACAGAAGTAGTAGTAGTAGTAGTACAGGAGTAGAGTAGGACAGGTGAGAGCACAGGTAAGGTAACTAGAGACTAGAGCACAGAGCAGGGCAGGCTGCCTTGCCTAGGAATAGGGCCTAGCTGCTGGCTGCAGGCCTGCAGCAGCACCAGTGAGTCTCTCTCCCTCTCTAGTCCCCCTATTAATCACACAAACTAAACTGCCTAAAATACAATCTATCTACAATACAAAGCAATACAGTTGAATATCAAGTGTTGGAGTGTAAAAACGCTAGGTTTAGAACAATAGCAATGCACTTGCACACAGACAAAAAGCACTGGAGCAGTCTCTCAGTACTATCAGTCAGTAAGTCGCAAGCAGGACGAGTGAGGCAAGATGGCGTCCGGTATTTATAGAGGGGGCTTGGCCAGGCTCCCCCTCTGTGATTGGCTGCAGTCAGGGGGCTGGGAGCCCTCTGATTCGCTTGTGAGGACTCGAGGTGACGTCTGTCGTGACGCTGTCCGAGCTCGTGGCGCTATCCGAGCTCGGATAGCTAGAATATCTCCGGATATCTGCTTGCTATCCGAGTGCGCTCGGATAGCACAACCCGGATAGCTAATACTATTTGAGCTCGGTATTCGAGCTCGAATAGTGAAAAAAGAGCTAGGATATCCGAGTACCTCGGATATCCTAGCTCAGATGAGCACCACTGGTGACAGGGGGTGATTGATGGGTGGCAGTGACAGGGGGTGATTGATGGGTGATTGATAGGTGATCAGTGGGTTATTACAGGGAATAACAGATGTAAATAATGCACTGGCGAATTGATAAGGGGGGTCTAAGGGCAATCTGAGCATGTGGGCGGGTGATTGGGTGCCCGCAAGGGGCAGATTAGGGTCTATACTGATGGTTAACAGTGACAAGTGGTGATAGGGTGTGATTGATGGGTGATCGATGGGTAATTAATGGGTGTTTAGAGGAGAGAACAGATGTAAACAATGCACTTGGGAGGTGATCTGACATCAGGTCTGCGGGCGATCTGATGGTGTGGGTGGGTGATCAGATTGCCCGCAAGGGGCAGGTTAGGGGCTGATTGATGGGTGGCAGTGACAGGGGGTGATTGGTGGGTGATTTAAAGGTGATTAAGAGGTGATCAGTGGGTTAATACAGGGGGGATAGATGCATACAGTACACAAGGGGGGGGGGGGGGGGGGCTGGGGAGGGGATCAGGAGTCCCCAGGGGCAGTTTAGGGCATAAAAAAAAAAAATTGACAGATAGTGACAGGGAGTGATTGATGGGTGATCAGGGGAATGATTGGGTGTAAACAGGGGTCTGAGGGAAGGGGGGGGGGGGGCAGGATCAGTGTGTTTGGTGCGGACTAGGGTGGCTGCAGCCTGCCCTGGTGGTCCCTCGGACACTGGGACCACCAGGGCAGGAGGCAGCCTGTATAATACGCTTTGTATACATTACAAAGCATGTTATACGCTTCCTATGCGGCGATCGTCGGGTGAACAACCCGCCGGCGCTTCCGATTGGCCGGCGGGTTGACGACGCGGGTGGGCGGAGCCTATTGCCGGAGGATGCGCGCGCATAACAGCGCGTGATCCCTGGCCAGCAGCCACAAGAGGACTCGCCGCTGATGGGCATATTGCGGTCGTTTAGGCCCAGCCTTTGCCGCCGCCCATCGGCTGTAGGTGGTCCTCAAGTGGTTAAACGGTGTAATAACCATGACAAATGGGCAAATAAGTTACATGGATTTTAATTACAGTAGCATACATTATTTAAAAAATTATAATGGCCTATGTTTTCCTATTTTCCCATTATAACACATTTAGAATAAAATAATCCTTGGCATAATGTCCCACCTAAAGAAAGCCTAATTGGTGGCAACAAAAAATAAGATATAGTTCATTTAATTGTGATAAGTAATGATAAAGTTATAGGCGAATTAATGTAAGGAGCGCTGAGAGGTGAAAATTGCTCAGATGCTGAAGGGGTAAAACCCCTCAGTTGTGAAGTGGTTAACTATTAATACTGGGAACACCTATAGCTAACTACCTATACTGGGAACACCTATACCTTGCTACCTATACTGGGGACACCTATAATTAACGACCTATACTGGGGATGCCTATAGCTAACTACCTATTCTGGGGACACCTATAACTTGCTACTAATACTGGGGACACCTATAGCTAACTACCGATATTTGGGACACCCATAACCAGGGATGCTCACCTGGATTTCAGGTATCCAGATTACCCGGATATCCGACCATTTTTACCCTATCTGGCCGGATCCGGATTCCAGATAGTTGGATCATCTCTCTCTCTCTCTCTCTCTCTCTCTCTCTCTCTCTCTCTCTCTCTCTCTCTCTCTCTCTCTCTCTCTCTCTCTCTCTCTCTCTCTCTCTCTCTCTCTCTCTCTCTCTCATTCCAGGGCAAGGGTGGGAAGGATGAAAAGCTAGGTGGCAGTGCAATCATTCCTGCTAACCTAAAGCTTACTTATAGACAGTCATATAAGACACATGCCGGGTGCAGGCCTGTGTGGTGAGTCAACACTAGTGTTGGGCGAACAGTGTTCGCCACTGTTCGGGTTCTGCAGAACATCACCCTGTTCGGGTGATGTTCGAGTTCGGCCGAACACCTGACGGTGCTCGGCCAAACCGTTCGGCCGCATGGCCGAACTAAGAGCGCATGGCCGAACGTTCGGCTAGCGCTGTGATTGGCCGAACGGGTCACGTGGTTCGGACCCGAACGCGCTCTGATTGGCCGAACGGTCACGTGGTTCGGGTAAATAAATACCCGAACCACGTCATATCTCCACCATTTGTCTGTGGGTTTAGCTTTGGGTAGGCAGGCAGGGTAGTTTGCGCTCCAGCCACGCTAGCCAGGGTCCCCCCCCCAGTCATTGTGTGTCGCTGCTGGGAACAGTAGTACACCGCTCGCTCAGCCAGACTATATATAGCATTGTTTACTGCCACTGTGTACCTCGCTCAGCCACGCTATATATAGCATTGTGTTTTCTGACACTCTGTGTACACGGCTCAGCCTGACTATATAGCATTGTGTGTACTGCCACTGTGCACCTCGCTCAGCCACGCTATATATAGCATTGTGTTTACTGACACTCTGTGTACACCGCTCAGCCAGACTATATAGCATTGTTTACTGACACTCTGTGTACACGGCTCAGCCAGACTATATAGCATTGTTTACTGACACTCTGTGTACACGGCTCAGCCAGACTATATACCATTGTTTACTGACACTCTGTGTACACGGCTCAGCCAGACTATATACCATTGTTTACTGACACTCTGTGTACACGGCTCAGCCAGACTATATAGAATTGTTTACTGACACTCTGTGTACACGGCTCAGCCAGACTATATAGCATTGTTTACTGACACTCTGTGTACACGGCTCAGCCAGACTATATAGCATTGTTTACTGACACTCTGTGTACACGGCTCAGCCAGACTATATACCATTGTTTACTGACACTCTGTGTACACGGCTCAGCCAGACTATATAGCATTGTTTACTGACACTCTGTGTACACGGCTCAGCCAGACTATATAGCATTGTTTACTGACACTCTGTGTACACGGCTCAGCCAGACTATATAGCATTGTTTACTGACACTCTGTGTACACGGCTCAGCCAGACTATATAGCATTGTTTACTGACACTCTGTGTACACGGCTCAGCCAGACTATATAGTTTTGTGTGTACTTCCACTCTGTGTACACCGCTCAGCCAGACTATATAGCATTGTGTGTACTTCCACTCTGTGTACACCGCTCAGCCAGACTATATAGCATTGTGTGTACTTCCACTCTGTGTACACCGCTCAGCCAGACTATATAGCATTGTGTGTACTTCCACTCTGTGTACACCGCTCAGCCAGACTATATAGCATTGTGTGTACTTCCACTCTGTGTACACCGCTCAGCCAGACTATATAGCATTGTGTGTACTTCCACTCTGTGTACACCGCTCAGCCAGACTATATAGCATTGTGTGTACTTCCACTCTGTGTACACCGCTCAGCCAGACTATATAGCATTGTGTGTACTTCCACTCTGTGTACACCGCTCAGCCAGACTATATAGCATTGTGTGTACTTCCACTCTGTGTACACCGCTCAGCCAGACTATATAGCATTGTGTGTACTGCCACTCTGTGTACACCGCTCAGCCAGACTATATAGCATTGTGTGTACTGCCACTCTGTGTACACCGCTCAGCCAGACTATATAGCATTGTTTACTGACACTCTGTGTACACGGCTCAGCCAGACTATATAGCATTGTGTGTACTTCCACTCTGTGTACACGGCTCAGCCAGACTATATAGCATTGTGTTTACTTCCACTCTGTGTCTGCTGGGCCTGGGAACAGTAGTACACCGCTCACTAGAGTTGGGCCGAACCTCCGAATTTTAGGTTCGCGAACCGTGTTCGAGAACTTTCGCGGAACGTTCGGTTTGCGTTAAAGTTCGCGAACCGCAATAGACTTCAATGGGGATGCGAACTTTGAAAAAAAAAATAATTATGCTGGCCACAAAAGTGATGGAAAAGATGTTTCAAGGAGTCTAACACCTGGAGGGGGCATGGCGGAGTGGGATAGATGCCAAAAGTCCCCGGGAAAAATCTGGATTTGACGCAAAGCAGCGTTTTAAGGGCAGAAATCACATTGAATGCTAAATGACAGGCCTAAAGTGCTTTAAAACATCTTGCATGTGTATACATCAATCAGGTAGTGTAATTAAGGTACTGCTTCACACTGACACACCAAACTCACCGTGTAACACACCGCATACAGCTGTTTGTGTAGTGACGGCCGTGCTGAACTGGTGCGCACCATGGCGAGAGTGCAGGTTTTGGTGGCTTTACAGCCCATATGGTCGGCCTGGCTGATGTAGCTGAATGACAGAACAGTGACTGTCCAGCTGATCAAATTTGGTCTGACCACAATGAAGCAACGACCTTATTATCTTTTGTGTGCCCCCCGAGACACTCATCTAGGCGCCGGTCATTGCTTCATTGTGATACGCAAGCCCCTTCACCACGGCAAGGTAATGATCACGAAGGGGAATGGGTGCATGTACATGCCTTTTCTTTTGTTGTTGCAGCTGCCCGCAGTACAGCCAGAAAAATTAGGCAGTCGTGTACACGCACCCGAAAAATTATTACAGCTAGCAGCGGCCTAAAAAATTCAGCAATCCGCCTGGAGTCCCTGGAGTCCCGGACCCTGTTGGTGGTGGCGGAGAAGGTAGTGAAGCGGCCTGCAGGCAGACATGCTGTGTGGAGGGACTGGGAGCGACTTAGTCTTCTTGGGGCAGGCCAGGCAGCCAGTCACACGGCGTGCAGGCAGAGATGCTGTGTGTGCGGGGACTGACTTAGTCTTGGGGCGGGCAGCAGCCCTCCGGGATCCATGCCTCATTCATTTTGATAAAGGTGAGGTACTTAACACTTTTGTGACTTAGGCGACTTCTCTTCTCTGTGACAATGCCTCCAGCTGCGCTGAAGGTCCTTTCTGAGAGGACGCTTGCGGCAGGGCAGGAGAGAAGTTGGATGGCAAATTGGGACAGCTCTGGCCACAGGTCAAGCCTGCACACCCAGTAGTTCAAGGGTTCCTCATCGCTGTTCACAGCAGTGTCTACATCCACACTTAAGGCCAGGTAGTCGGCTACCTGCCGGTCGAGGCGTTGGTGGAGGGTGGATCCGGAAGGGCTACGGCGAGGCGTTGGACTAAAGAACGTCCGCATGTCCGACATCACTATGAGATTGCTGGAGCGTCCTGTCTTTGACTGCGTGGACACGGGAGGAGGATTAGTGGCAGTGGTACCTTGCTGGCGTTGTGCTGTCACATCACCCTTAAAGGCATTGTAAAGCATAGTTGACAGCTGGTTCTGCATGTGCTGCATCCTTTCCACCTTCAGGTGAGTTGGTAACAGGTCCACCACTTTGTGCCTGTACCGAGGGTCTAGTAGTGTGGCCACCCAGTACAGCTCATTCCCCTTGAGGTTTTTTATACGGGGGTCCCTCAACAGGCAGGACAGCATAAAAGACGACATCTGCAGAAAGTCGGATCCAGTACCCTCCATCTCCTCTTGCTCTTCCTCAGTGACGTCACGTAAGTCAACCTCCTCCTCCCAGCCGCGAACAATACCACGGGAAGGTTGAGCAGCACAAGCCCCCTGCGACGCCTGCTGCGGTTGTTCTCCTGCCGCTGTCCCCTCCTCCTCCTCCTCCTCCCCCAAAGAAACACCTTGCTCATCATCCTCTGAGTCTGACTCGTCTTCTGCACACGACCTCTCTTCTTCCTCCTCCTCCCCCCTCTGTGCTGCCGCAGGTGTTGAGGAAACAGCTGGGTCTGATGAAAATTGGTCCCATGCCTGTTCCTGCCATAACGGTTCCTGGTCACGCTCATTCGCAGCTTCATCCACCACTCTACGCACAGCACGCTCCAAGAAGTAAGCGTAGGGAATTAAGTCGCTGATGGTGCCCTCACTGCGGCTCACCAGGTTGGTCACCTCCTCAAATGGCCGCATGAGCCTGCATGCATTTTTCATCAGTGTCCAGTTGTCAGGCCAGAACATCCCCATCTTCCCAGACTGTTTTGTTCTACTCCAGTTGTAGAGGTACTGGGTGACGGCTTTCTTCTGTTCTAGCAGGCGGGAGAACATGAGCAGGGTCGAATTCCAGCAAGTGGGGCTATCGCAAATGAGGCGTCTCACCGGCATGTTGTTTTTACGCTGAATTTCTGCAAATCGCGCCATGGCTGTGTAAGAGCGCCTCAAATGCCCACAGAACTTCCTGGCCTGCTTCAGGACATCTGCTAAGCCAGGGTACTTTGCCACAAATCTTTGAACAACTAGATTCATGACATGTGCCATGCAGGGTATGTGTGTCAGCTTCCCCATATGCAAAGCGGCAAGCAGATTGCTGCCGTTGTCACACACCACGTTGCCTATCTCCAGGTGGTGCGGGGTCAGCCACTCATCCACCTGTTTCTTAAGAGCAGCCAGGAGAGCTGCTCCAGTGTGACTCTCCGCTTTGAGACAAGCCATGTCTAAGATGGCGTGACACCGTCGTACCTGGCATGCAGCATAGGCCCTGCGGAGCTGGGGCTGTGTAGCTGGAGAGGAGAACTGCCACTCAGCCAAGGAGGAGGAGGACAGTGAAGAGCATGTAGCAGGAGGAGAGGAGGTGGCAGGAGGCCTGCCTGCAAGCCGTGGAGGTGTCACAATTTGGTCCGCTGCGCCCTGCTTGCCATCGTTCACCACCAGGTTCACCCAATGGGCTGTGTAGGTAATGTAGCAGCCCTGCCCGTGCTTGGCAGACCAGGCATCCGTGGTCAGGTGTACCCTTGACCCAACGCTCTTCGCAAGAGATGACACCACTTGCCTCTCAACTTCACGGTGCAGTTGGGGTATGGCCTTTCTCGAAAAATAAGTGCGGCCTGGCATCTTCCACTGCGGTGTTCCGATGGCCACAAATTTACGGAAGGCCTCAGAGTCCACCTGCCGGTATGGTAACAGCTGGCGAGCTAACAGTTCTGCCACGCCAGCTGTCAGACGCCGGGCAAGGGGGTGACTGGCCAAAAGTGGCTTCTTCCGCTCAAACATTTCCTTCACGGACACCTGACTGCTGCTGTGGGCAGAGGAGCAGGAACCGCTCAAGGGCAGAGGCGGAGTGGAGGAGGGTGCCTGTGAAGGTGCAAGGGAGAAAACGGCAGAAGCAGATGATGCACCTGAAGGAGGAAGAGGAGAAGGAGGGTGACTTTTCTTTTGTGTGCTGCTGCTGCTTTTGCTCAGGTGGCCATCCCATTGCTGTTTGTGCCTTTTCTGCAGGTGCCTTCGTAAGGCACTTGTCCCTACGTGAGTGTTGGCCTTTCCACGGCTCAATTTTTGTTGGCAGAGCGAACAGATGGCTTTGGTCCGATCTGAGGCACACACATAAAAAAATTTCCACACCGCTGAGCCACCCTGGGATGTGGGCACTATGGGGACCTCAGCAGCTGATGCTGAAGGGCAAGTTGGCTGGCTGTACATAGGTTGCGATACATGGTGCTGGACACTGCCACCAGCTGTTTCTGATGAAGAGCTGCCCCAGCTTCTTTCAGCAACTTCTCTCCTCCTACTACTCTCTGACTCCCCCTCTGAACTGTCCCCCTCTTCATCTCCTCTATTGGGAACATACAGAGGATCCCTATCATCGTCATCATCGTAATCATCCTGCCCAGCTTCGCTTGCCTCAGAAAAATCCAAACGTGTAGGTCCTTCATCCTCCTTACACGTTACATCCATAGTGTTGCCGCGTAACGCAGACATATGAGCTGGTGAAAATTCATCTGGCTGTAACAATGGCTGTGCATCAGTGATTTCACCACCACTAAATAATTCTTGCGAAGTGTCAAATGCAGCGGAAGTGGTGCTAGTAGTAGCGCTGGTGGCTGAGCAAGATGAGGTGTTCTGTGTCGCTAAATACTCAACCACGTCCTGACAATCTTGGGAGGTGATGGGACGTGCCTTCTTCCGAGCACTGTACTGTGGGCCAGGTCCACACGAAATTACATTTACACGACCTCGCGCAGACCTGCCGGGTGGCCTTCCTCTGCCTCTGCCACTACCTCTTCCTCTACCTGTTTTGTCCATATCGGGTATGCACGGAGTGGTATATCACACTGCGTGCACTCACGTAGGTAGGTGGGTTCACTTAACTGCACAGGTATGCGCACTGATGCGGTGGGTTCACTGAACAGTACAGGTATACAGTGGCGGGTTCACTGAACACAACAGGTATGCAGTGGCGGGTTCACTGAACAGGTATGCAGTGGCAGGATCACTGAACAGGTATACAGTGGCGGGTCCACTGAACAGAAAAGGTATACAGTGGCGGGTTCACAGAACAGGTATGCAGTGGCAGGTTCACTGAACACAACAGGTATGCAGTGGCGGGTTCACTGAACAGGTATACAGTGGCGGGTCCACTGAACAGAACAGGTATACAGTGGCGGGTTCACAGAACAGGTATGCAGTGGCAGGTTCACTGAACACAACAGGTATGCAGTGGCAGGTTCACTAAACAGGTATACAGTGGCGGGTCCACTGAACAGAACAGGTATACAGTGGCGGGTCCACTGAACAGAACAGGTATACAGTGGCGGGTCCACTGAACAGAACAGGTATACAGTGGCGGGTTCACAGAACAGGTATGCAGTGGCAGGTTCACTGAACACAACAGGTATGCAGTGGCGTGTTCACTAAACAGGTATACAGTGGCGGGTCCACTGAACAGAACAGATATACAGTGGCGGGTTCACAGAACAGGTATACAGTGGCGGGTGCACTGAACAGAACAAGTATACAGTGGCGGGTTCACAGAACAGGTATGCAGTGGCAGGATCACTGAACAGGTATACAGTGGCGGGTCCACTGAACAGAACAGGTATACAGTGGCGGGTTCACAGAACAGGTATGCAGTGGCAGGTTCACTGAACACAACAGGTATGCAGTGGCGTGTTCACTAAACAGGTATACAGTGGCGGGTCCACTGAACAGAACAGGTATACAGTGGCGGGTTCACAGAACAGGTATACAGTGGTGGGTCCACTGAACAGAACAGGTATACAGTGGCGGGTTCACAGAACAGGTATGCAGTGGCAGGATCACTGAACAGGTATACAGTGGCGGGTCCACTGAACAGAACAGGTATACAGTGGCGGGTTCACAGAACAGGTATGCAGTGGCAGGATCACTGAACAGGTATACAGTGGCGGGTTCACTGAACAGAACAGGTATGCAGTGGCGGGTTCACTGAACAGGTATGCAGTGGCAGGTTCACTGAACACAACAGGTATGCAGTGGCGTGTTCACTAAACAGGTATACAGTGGCGGGTCCACTGAACAGAACAGGTATACAGTGGCGGGTTCACAGAACAGGTATACAGTGGCGGGTCCACTGAACAGAACAGGTATGCAGTGGCAGGATCACTGAACAGGTATGCAGTGGCAGGATCACTGAACAGGTATGCAGTGGCAGGATCACTGAACTGGTATGCAGTGGCAGGATCACTGAACAGGTATGCAGTGGCAGGATCACTGAACAGGTATGCAGTGGGCTGAGGGCTCACTGAACAGAACAGGTATGCAGTGGCAGGATCACTGAACAGGTATGCAGTGGCAGGATCACAGTACAGGTATGCAGTGGGCTGAGGGCTCACTGAACAGAACAGGTATGCAGTGGCAGGATCACTGAACAGGTATGCAGTGGCAGGATCACAGTACAGGTATGCAGTGGGCTGAGGGCTCACTGAACAGAACAGGTATGCAGTGGCAGGATCACTGAACAGGTATGCAGTGGCAGGATCACAGTGCAGGTATGCAGTGGGCTGAGGGCTCACTGAACAGAACAGGTATGCAGTGGCAGGATCACTGAACAGGTATGCAGTGGCAGGATCACAGTACAGGTATGCAGTGGGCTGAGGGCTCACTGAACAGAACAGGTATGCAGCCAGGAAGAAGTTAAGCCTAACTAATCTTTCCCTATATGAGAGACTGCAGCAGCTCGCCCTACTCTCACTAATGCAGGCACACGAGTGGCCGTAATGGCCGCCGCTGCCTGCCTTATATAAGGGGGGGTGGGGCTCCAGGGGCTAGTGTAGCCTAATTGGCTACACTGGGCCTGCTGACTGTGATGTAGAGGGTCAAAGTTGACCCTCAGGTGCATTATGGGGCGAACCGAACTTCTTCCGCAAAACGTTCGCGTGCGGTACCCGCACGCAAACCACCTAAGTTCGCGCGAACCACGTTCGCCGGCGAACCGTTCGGCCCAACTCTACCGCTCACCCGCCACTGTATAGCATTGTGCTCTGTGTCGCTGCTGGCAATAGTGGTACACCGCTCACCCACTACTGTATAGCATTTCTGTACTGCCACTGTACTGCTGCCAGTCAGCGTGTACTTTAAGGATAAGTGAAATGAGGAAAAAATCCGGTGAAAGAGGGAGGGGCAAGGGAAGAGGTGTTTCCCCTGACGGTTCACGTACAGGCCACAGGGGAGCACCCAAGAAAACCCACTCAATACCGCCCATGTTGTCCAGGACAACAACCCTCACAGATCCAAAAGAACAGGACCAGATAATTACTTGGATGACCTCTCAAGCGTCCAGCAGTGGGTTAAGCAGCACCAGCACATCACGCACGAGGTCCGAGTCCTCAGCCAGTTACAAGGAGCCAGTGGGCACAAAGCTGACACAACCGGCAGCGACACCACGCACACAACTGCCAGATAACCAGTCCGATGAATTACCTCAGGACACAATGGGGTATTCGCAGGAGCTATTCCCAGGCCAACAAACTTCCACCTTTGAAAGGTCAATGGAGGAACAGCCAGAAATGTTGTGCCCGGATTCACAACCATTTAATGTGGGAAATGCACCGGGCACTGAAATACAAGGCGAGTCCGAGGACTTTGAAACCCAAATCCCAGAGCAAGTTGGGCAGGAGGGTTTGCAATTGCAGGAGGTCGGCCGAGAAGCTCTGGAAGACGACGTTGGAGTGAGCTGCGCAGAGGTTGTTCTGGGGAGCTCTACTCCATGGCGGCGGCCCCCCACAATGACATATGACGAGTTTGAGGAGATGGAAGAGGAGGGTATAGACAATGTGGACATAGACCCAGATTTTGTTTGTGAACGAGAACATCGCCGTCGTAGCAGCAGCACAGATGAGTCTGTTGAAGAACCCACTTCTGCACGAGTTCGCCTTGTGCCACAAGGTAGGCGGCGCGCATTTTCAGGCACCACAAGCGTGGAAGTTCAAGTGAGAGGCAAAAGAGGCGCAAACAGAAATCGCCAGCAAGGCAGGTGCTCCAAAGTCTGGGCTTTCTTTGAAGACTGCACTGAGGATGTTACCATGGCGATTTGCAAGGTGTGCAAGACCCGCCTGAGCAAGGGGAAAAGTATTAACAACCTCTCCACCACCAGCATGAGCCGCCACATGCTATCCAAACATCCCACTCTGTGGGCAAACGCGGCAGGACAGGGTACCAGCAACACTGCCTCCCTTGGGTTCACCAGACTCACCACCAGACCCGCCTCAGCAGCAGCAGTAGCCCAGCCATTGCGTGGTTCACAACATTCACAAACATCAGACGACGCTGACACTGTCACTTTCCGGAGTAGTGCTCTTGAGGTCTCCCAGTGTTCATCATCAAACACAACAACCAACAGCCCTTCAGTGTGCAGCCCTACGGTTCAGTTGTCTGTGTCGGAGATGTTTGAGCGCAAGAGGAAATTGCCAGCAAATGACCCCCGGGCCGTGGCAGGAACAGCCAGCATAGCCAAGCTTCTGGCCTGCGAAATGCTGCCATATCGAGTGGTGGAGACAAACAGCTTCAAGGGCATGATGTCAGTGGCCATCCCACGTTACGTGGTTCCCAGCCGCTACCACTTTGTGCGCTCTGCAGTGCCTGAGTTGCATGAGCACGTGGTCAGCAAAATAACCCGAAGCTTGAAGAATGCCCTTGCCTGCAAGGTTCACCTCACCACTGACACCTGGACGAGTGCGTTCGGCCAGGGTCGATACATCTCCCTTACCGCGCACTGGGTGAACCTTGTGGAGCCTGGCAGCGATTCCTCACCTGCTACGGCGCGGGTGTTGCCCACGCCGCAAACAGCTGCACCGCCGTCCCTCCCACTGGATAACAACAGCAGCACCTACCTCTCTGACTCCTTCTCCTCCAACGCATCTCAAAGCTGTACCTCATCCGGAAACGCTAACCCAGCAACAGCAGCAGTAGGATCATGGAAGCAGTGCAGCACAGCTGTTGGCATGCGTCAGCAAGCGTTGCTGAAGCTGATCTGCCTTGGGGATAAGCAGCACACAGGGGAGGAAATTTGGAGGGGAATAAAGGAACAGACGGATTTGTGGCTGGGACCGCTGGACCTGAAACCGGGCATGGTTGTGTGTGATAATGGGAGTAATCTCATTCACGCTTTAAGGTTGGCTAAGCTGACACACATCCCTTGCCTGGCGCACGTGATGAACCTAGTAGTTCAGCGGTTCCTGAGGACGTACCCAGGCGTGCCCGATCTTCTGTTGAAGGTGCGTCGAGTGGCCAAACATTGTAGAAATTCCAGTACTGCTTCGGGGGCACTCGCCAAGATGCAGGAGCGCTTCAATCTCCCCCACCATCGCTTGCTGTGTGATGTCCCTACGCGCTGGAATTCTACGCTGCACATGCTAGCCCGCTTTTGCGAGCAGAAGAGTGCAGTGGTCCAGTACATGACGGCGCAGTACTGAGGCGCATCCGGACAGCTGCCAAGCTTCTGTGGATCCGATTGGGCCAACATGTTGGACCTCTGCCAAGTCCTCCAAAATTTTGAGCAATCCACGTTGCTTGTGAGCAGTGACAACTCTTCAGTCAGCATTACCATACCACTGCTGTGTTTACTGAAGAGGTCGATGTTGAAAATCAAGGAAACAGCTGTCATGATGCAACTGGGGGAATCTGAAGGAGAAAACGATCAGCGAGATGGTACCAACATCAGGCCATCCGCCTCAGGAAACGCTGGCCCCAGCAGCTATGACGAAGAAGAGGAGGAGGAACAGCTGGAGTTGGAGCAGGAATTTCCTGCCACCACTGACGAGGGCCAGAGCGGTGCACGTTGGACTTCCACAATTCAGCGCGAATGGTCAGCAGAAGCAGACCAGGAGGAAGGTGACGACTATGATGCATCACAACAACTATCACAATGCTCACAAGAGGATGATGAGGATTCTGGTAGGACTCTGGCACACATGGCTCAATTCATGCTAGACTGCATTGAACGCGACCCACGCATTGTGCGCATTCTGGACAACACCAATTACTGGGTTTATACCCTTCTGGATCCACGGTACAAACACAATGTTCCAAAACTGCTTGAAGAAAGAGCCAGACAGGTCAAAATGGAAGAATACCAGCAGGCCCTTGTGGAGACTTTAGAGAGGAGATTGACATCCTCCCCCTCCTCTAGCCAGTTGTACGCCGACAGACTGACTTCCGCAAACCCAGGACGACCAGGAGGGCAGCAAACAACGCAAGCCGCAGCTAGTGCCCAAAAGGGAATGGTATCGGCAGTGTCCTTGGAGTGGGAAAATTTTCTGACACCCATGCAGCAGCAGCCCACTGAACAGCAAGCGTGCAGATCCACCTCCAACACCGATCGCCTGGAGAAGATGGTCAAGGACTACATGTCAGATGGCGTAGCTGTGTCGAACAATCCATCTGCACCCTTCAACTATTGGGTATCGAAGCTAGACACCTGGCACGAACTGGCAATGTACGCAATAGAGGTGCTGGCTTGCCCGGCAGCCAGCGTTATGTCGGAACGCTGTTTCAGTGCTGCCGGAGGCATCGTCACAGATCGGCGTATCCGCCTCTCCACAGAAAATGCAGACCATCTGACTCAAATTAAAATGAATCAATCCTGGATTGGAAACGACTACGCAACACTCCAGGACCCCAACCAAGTAACATGACCAATGAACATCTGGGATAGTTTAGCGTTTCCGGTCCCTGTTTATTGAACCTCTCATCTTTATTACATTTATGACTGCATGGCGGCAAAAAGCATTGCTGCTATAACCGCACGCTTTTTGTCCTCATGCAAGGCCGGCGTTGTTGTGTCTCAAAAAGCATGGCCTTCTCCTCCTGCGCCTGCTCCTGTTCCACGTGTGCTGCTGCTGCTGCGTTAGCGTTGCCGGTCCCTGTTTATGGAACCTCTTATCTTTATTACATTTATGACTGCATGCATGGCGGTACAAAGCATGCTATCCGCACGCTTCTTGTCCTTATGCAAGGCCTGGGTTGTTGTGTCTCACAAAGCGTGGCCTTCTCCTCCTGCACCTCCTCCTGTTCCATCACGTCTGCTGCTGCTGGGTTAGCGTTGCCGCGTGGTCCCTGTTTATTGAACCTCTTATCTTTATTACATTTATGACTGCATGGCGGTACAAAGCATGCTATCCGCACGCTTCTTGTCCTCGTGCAAGGCCTGGGTTGTTGTGTCTCACTAAGCGTGGCCTTCTCCTCCTGCGCCTCCTCCTGTTCCATCACGTCTGCTGCTGCTGGGTTAGCGTTGCCGCGTGGTCCCTGTTTATTGAACCTCTTATCTTTATTACATTTATGACTGCATGGCGGTACAAAGCATGCTATCCGCACGCTTCTTGTCCTCGTGGAAGGCCTGGGTTGTTGTGTCTCACAAAGCGTGGCCTTCTCCTCCTGCGCCTCCTCCTGTTCCATCACGTGTGCTGCTGCTGGTGCTGGGTTAGCGTTACCGGTCCCTTTTCCTGGAACCTCTTCTCTGTATTACACTTATGACTGCATGGCGACAAAGAGCATGTTACCTGTGCAAAGAAACATGACATTCTCCACATTTAAAAGACAGTTTTTCCTTTGAAACTTTACAATCAATTTTCTCAAAAACTATAAGCTCTTTTTCAAATATTTTTCCCCCCTTGTACCCACTCCCAAGGTGCACATACCCTGCTAATTTGGGGTATGAAGCATGTAAGGAAGCTTTACAAAGCACGAAAGTTCGGGTCCCCATTGACTTCCATTATGTTCGGGGTTCGGCGCGAACACCCGAACATCGCGGCTAAGTTCGGCGAACGTTCGCGAACCCGAACATCTAGGTGTTCGCCCAACACTAGTCAACACATTGGCGTAAGACTTTACCAAATCCAATGCTCCAATTTGGGGAAGCTTCTCTGTTTGCTGTTTGCTGTTTTTTTGTTGTTGTTTTTAAGTGTGGTGTCACAGTTCACTCATCTCTTCAACCACAAGTAAGGCCCAGGAGTAGTCTTAGCTACCGTAATATCTATGTTAAAGCAGGTCCCTGATAACACTTTCTCTTACAGGGCTACGAAAACCGTTTTGCCCATGCAATACAGCGAGGTACAAAAATGAAATCATGCCTAGCAGAGGATGGTTTTGATCCATCAGCCTCTGGGTTATGGGCCCAGCACACTCCTGCTGTGCCACTCTGCGGTCTGCTTATATTTGTATACAGTCTTCAAGTTTAAGAAGGGTACATTAGTTCCCTTCACAAAACACAAAGCCATCCCTGGGTAGGCTTGAACCACCAACCTTTTGGTTAACAGCTGCATGCGCTAACCTATTTTGCCACAGAGACTAGTTGTTGCTGCTAAATGATTTTATGGGGATTGATGTGTGTCTTTTGGAGGGCGGAAGTAAGTCTGCTCCAAGAAGTTTTAACGCCACTTTTTCGTACAACAAAGCATTCCCTGCTGCTGCCACCCAGGGATGGGTACCCAGGTATCCAACCATTTTTCTGCTATCCAGGTCGGATCCGGATACCTGGGCCCAGATCCGGATAGCTATCTGCGGATATCTGGCCGCATAACCCGGGTACCCGCGGATATCCGACGGATATCCGGATCCGGGTAGTGAAAGTAAGGAGATGATGTCATTGAGCCAATCAGAGGGCTCCCAGCAGAAGCCCTAGCAACCAATCACAGAGGGGAACCCTGGCCAGTCCCACCTGACCTCATTGAGCCAATCAGAGGCCTCCCAGCCTAAGCTCTGGAACCCAATCACAGAAGGGAACCCTGGCCAGGCCCCCTGTATAGTAAGGAGGGCTGGCATGATGAGACAGATCGTCCTTGCTTGTGTGGCTGGCTGGCTGTTCACTGACAGACTTGCTCCAGTGCTGTTGGCTTAGCAAGTGCTGTATACAGTGATAAACCTAAAGCTTTGAGTGCTAAACACCCTTCACTACACTGTTCTATTGTTTTTTTTAGCTAGCTAGCTTGTAATTGTTTGATTTCATTCACTCAGTTAGGTCCTGTCTGTGTCGGTGTGTGCTGTGCAGGCCAGCAGGACAGCATAGGGAATAGGAGGATTACTGTGTTATTGTATTGTAGTTAGTACTGCAGTTATGGTGGGTGCACACGGTGCGTTCCCGCACTCGATTTCCCGCTCTATTCCTGTCGACTCGATTATTTCCGACATGTCCGATTTGTGTTTCGATGGATTGTTAGGTCGATTCACATGTAAAGTATGCCAAATTGACCTAACAATCCATCGAAACGCAAATTGGACATGTCGGAAATAATAGAGTCGATGGGAATCGAGCGGGAAATCGAGTGCGGGAACGCACCGTGTGTACCCACCATTAGACAGATAGTGTGCACTGTCTGTCCTCTACTCTGTGGTCTGTCACTCCGTGCTGATTTGATTTAAAGTCCAACCCTGATTTTATTAAAGTAAAAGTACCCCACATCATCTGGTGACATCATCACGTATAAGTTGTACTATGTCTGCTGGCACCGGCAGCCGGGGGAGGGGCAGCAAGGGCAAGAGGACAGGGAGCAACATTACGCCACGGCGGGCAGCCTACCTTCAGTTAGCGAGCTTTTTGCTCCAGGCGCCACGATTGAACTCAGGGCTGTTAACCGCAAGGAGTTTGAGGAGGATGTTCTGGGTTTTGAGGAGGGATGAGCATGAGGAGTTCAAGAGGCTGAAGCAAGCCGGCGCTGGCTCTCACCGCCACGGTGCCACAGGCCACTGCTGCTCATACCACCACCTATATTCAACCCAAAACACAATTGCGGTGTCATTTTTTGGAGGTGTCTGGGCTGAAAACTGTCATGTCCCAGTTGTGCAGTTGGACTTTGGACACAATGGGCTTGATTCACAAAGCGGTGCTAACTGTTAGCACGCCTGTGAAAACCCCCTTAGCACGTCTAAACAAGCTTTTCGCACATAAAACTTTACACGCGCAAAACTTTATGCGCATAAAACTTTACGCGCGTACTGCACAGAGCGCAGGGCGCTCCGCGCGAAGTGCCCATTAAAGCCTATAGGACTTAGCGCGCATAAAACTTTGCGCGCGTAAAACTTTGCGTGCGCAAAGTTAGCGCGCGATCTGATTGAGAAGCCCGGTGCTAACCTACTTAGCACCCTGGTTAGCACGTCTAAAGACTTTAGACGTGCTAAGTAGGTTAGCACCGCTTTGTGAATCAAGCCCAATGTGGGATGCACTACCGTCGACCGCTGTCTGGAACCTATCCTGATGTTAATAATTTACAGGCCCTTTTTTTTTCAATTTATGTTAACAAAATAATAAATTAGTGTTTCCCTTTAAAAAAACATGATGCTACATGCATCATTTACCCTAAAACCCCTTTTTAAAGCTATTTAAAGGGCACATCCGGTTTTTCTATCCGGGTACCCGAATAGGTCGGGTACCCGCGGGTAATTTGGTCGGATATCCGAATTCATTTGGATACCCGCAAGGTCGGATCCGGGTACCCAAATCAGATCCGCTTATCTGGGTACCCGGACCCGGATGGGTATTAAAAAGTACTACCCGAGCAACCCTGCTGTTAACCAAAAGGTTGGTGGTTCAAGCCCCCCACAGGGATGGCTTTGTGTTTTGTGAAGGGAACTAATGTACCCTTCTTAAACTTGAAGATTGTATACAAATGTAAGCAGACTGCAGAGTGGCATAGCAGGAGTGTGCTGGGCCCCAGGGGTGCTCAGCAGAGCTCGAACATTCGAGCTCTTTTTCAGCTATTCGAATGGGCTATTCGAGTAAACGCGAATAGCCCATTCACTATTCGAGCTATTCGAGCAAACAGCGCTATTCGAGCTCGAATACCAGGCTCGAATAGTGTCATAGCCCAGATTGATGTCCTTAGAGCCAATCAGAGGGCTCCCAGGCCCTCTGACGGCAGCCAATCACAGAGGGGGACCCTGGCCAGCCCCTACCCTATAAATAGCGGCCGCCATGTTCGGTTTTTCCGTCCTTGCCTGACTTTGTACAGAGAGAGATCTGCTCCTTTGTGCTTTGGCTTAGCAAGAGCTCTATAGTGGTCAATTACCTAGCGTTTTTGCTCACATACACCTCCTATACACACCTATATTGTTGTTAGTTAGATAGACATTGTATTTTAGTTAGTAGCTTGTGTGTTACATAGAGACAGGCAGCTGCTGCAGGCAAGCTTACACAGCTTTAGGCCTCAGGGCCTTGCCTGTGTGGGCAGCTGTCCTCCTGTCCTCTGTTAGTTTATTTCTCATCTATACCAGTGTTTCTGCTGTCCTTTACTACTGAGTGATTGTATTTTGTAGTTATACTGTAGTCTGTAACTGTACTAGGACACTCACTGTCACTGTTTGTTCATAGCTCCTGCGTGTGTGCGTGCAGTACACACACTCTATTTCCTTCTGATTACTACTGATTATTGTAATTTCTAGTTGTACTTACTGTTACTACTTACTACTAGGGACACTCAGTCACTGTTCATAGGCTAGCTCCTGCGTGTGTGTGTGCGTGCACTGTCTGTACAGTACACACACTCTATTTCCTTCTGATTACTACTGATTATTGTAATTTCTAGTTGTACTTACTGTTACTACTTACTACTAGGGAGGGACACTCAGTCACTGTTCATAGGCTAGCTCCTGCGTGTGTGTGTGCGTGCACTGTCTGTACAGTACACACACTCTATTTCCTTCTGATTACTACTGATTATTGTAATTTCTAGTTGTACTTACTGTTACTACTTACTACTAGGGAGGGACACTCAGTCACTGTTCATAGGCTAGCTCCTGCGTGTGTGTGTGTGCGTGCACTGTCTGTACAGTACACACACTCTACTTCCTTCTACTGAATCTGATTACTACTGATTATTGTATTTTCTAGTTAGTGTACTAGGGGACACACTCACTGTTCACTGTTCACACTTACTGATTACTGAATTATTGTATTTTGTATTAGTACTGTACTAGTAATCACTTAGCGATCTAATCACTTAGTGATTAGTGTCACCTCACCCACCAACCCACTCCATTAAAGAGTAACTGTTAGCCCCCAAAATGAAATTTAAATCTCTATTGCAATGTTTTATTTAGTATTTAAGTGAGCCAAAAAGCCAATGCAGAACTTAAAAATCAATCTAATTTTTTTACTATGTATCCTTTTCCCCAAGCTGCGGACGCAAAGCCGCATATCAGATACTGATGAGCATGCAGAGCATGCCTATGTCTGCTCGACCCCCCTCTCCCCCCAGGACCAGGTGCCGATATATTCGCACCACAAACAGCTGACCGCTCTGACACGGAGAGAGAGCGGGAGCACTTCCAGCGCCGCCAACGCAGAGCAGCCGCCGCCGTGCATCTCTCTCACATGTGATTCTCTCACATGTGACTCGGCGGCGGCTGCTCTGCGGTGGCGGCGCTGGAAGTGCTCCCGCTCTCTCTCCGTGTCAGAGCGGTCAGCTGTTTGTGGTGCGAATATATCGGCACCTGGTCCTGGGGCGGAGAGGGGGGGGGGGGGGGGGTCGGGCAGACATAGGCATGCTCTGCATGCTCATCAGTATCTGATATGCGGCTTTGCGTCCGCAGCTTGGGGAAAAGGATACATAGTAAAAAAATTAGATTGATTTTTAAGTTCTGCATTGGCTTTTTGGCTCACTTAAATATTAAATAAAACATTTCAATAGAGATTTAAATTTCATTTTGGGGGCTAACAGTTACTCTTTAAAGTACCCCACTTTTTCACCCGCCCTTTTAAAAAACTTTTTTGTTTACGCCCAAAACATCTAAGATGTCTGGAAGTGGCAGCCAGCGCGGTTTGGGCAAGGGGAAGGGCAGCAAGGGAATCAGGAGGAGAGGGAGCAGCATTGTGGCAAGCAGCGGCTGCGCCACCATGCACAGTTCCGCAGCAGCAGCAGCTGCGTCAGTGGCTAACATTCCGCCTATAGCCACTGGCCGTGGACGCCTTGGGCGCCGCCCAGCAGGAGCAACTCACGCTGCAGAGACACAGCAGCAGCAGCGTGTAGTACCTGCTCCTATTTTCCTCCAGCCGGGTCGGAAACGTCCCATTGAGGAAAAGGATGCAGCCACTGTGGTGCAACTGATGACGGAGGATGAGCAGCCCGCCATCAGCTCTGCATCCGAGGCCTCCACCCTCACCACCACCACCACCACCACCCCTGTTCGCAGCAGCCGCCCAGCAGGGCCTGGGAAGGAGGCCAGTTCACCGTCAGTTGGCGATCTGTCATTCAGCAGTCTTTTGACCCCAGGCATCATGAGTCAATTGTCTGCTGTTGTTGGCGATTTGGAGGAGGAGATGCTGATGGGCACTTTGGGGGATGAGGGATTGGACAGCAAGACTGTGGCGACAGTCAAGCAGCCCATCCATGCATCAGGAGAGGAGTTTGGGGGGTCATCATCCCAGCAGGACATGTTTCAGGAGGGGGAGGATGATGATGATGATGATGATGATGATGACGTGGTGACAGACAAAGACGGGGTGCCGCCACCACCAGCATCTGGGGATGTTATCATCAGCAGCTCAGAGGAGGAGGAGGAGGATGCGCTTGTGGGCCTTGCAAGGAGGCACATCATTGCAAGCATTGGCAGCAGTAGGCAGGTCCCACAGCCTGCTGGTGTCTCAGGCTCAGCAGCAGCAGCAGCAGCAGCATCTGCCAGTACCACCACCAGCCGCACCCAAGCCCCCACCCCAACCACCACAGGGAGACAGGCAGCAGCGGCTCCAGGCCGTAGGGGGTTGTTCTTGTCACCAATCTGGCGATTTTTCACAATGCCCACAGTTTTCAGCAAGTACGCCACTTGCAACCACTGTCAGCGGAAGTTGAGCAGAGGTGCAGACCCCTTAAAGTTCAGCACCAGCTCGCTCATCAACCACCTTGCTGCTAAACATTTCCACCAGCATGAGGAGTTCCAGAGGCTGAAGGCATCTGGTGCTGGCAGTGGCACCACACCCATCACTGCACAGCCTTCAGCAGCAGCAGCAGCAACAGCAGCCACCCGCCCTCCTGCTCCTCCGGCACCACCAGCAGGAGTGCGGAAACGCACTGCTCCTCCCCCCTCTGCAACTCCTGCCGCCGACACTGAGGCCTGTTCTGGCAGCCAGTCCTCAGTGGCCTCCTCTGCTGTCTCCGCTGATTCCCGTGCCAGCAAAAGGCCACGCCAGAGACTTTTGAGCGAGTCCTTCCAGGGGGTGGTTAGGGCTCTGCCTCCCAGCAGCCGTCGCGTGCGTCAGCTGAACGGCTTGCTGGCACGGGCCATGTGCTCCCAACTCCTGCCGTACACGCTCGTGCAGGAGGGGAGCGACATGCGTGCGCTGCTTGCTTGTGCAGCCCCAGACTGGCAGCTCCCCAGCAGACACTACTTTGCCCGCAAGGCCATTCCTGCACTGCACCGCTTTGTGATGGCCAATGTGGAGCGAGGGCTGGAGCACGCGGTTGGTGAAAGGGTCCACGTCACCATGGACTCCTGGAGCAGCCGCTTCGGGACAGGCCGCTACCTGTCCTTCACTGTCCACTGGGTCAGCTTGGTGGAAGGGGGTGAGGATGGGAGAGCAGCAGCGGGCACAGCAGCAGCAGCAACACAGTGGGTGGTGCCACCCCGCAGGGTCAGGGGAACTGCAGCAGGTTCCTCCGATCTTCTGCCATCCTCCGGCACACCTGGCCAAACCCCCCGCCTCAGCAGCAGCGTGAAGGCCCGCCACTGCCAAGCGCTGCTGCTGTTGGTCAGCCTTGGGAAGACCAAACTGACGGCAACCCATGTGTTGGCCAAACTCCAGGAGCAGGAGAGGATTTGGCTGACCCCCAGAGGCCTCAGAGTCGGAGAGGTGGTGGCCGACAATGGGGCCAATCTGGTAGCCGCAATTGACAGGGGAAACCTGACCCACATCCCCTGTCTTGCCCACGTGCTGAACCTGGTGGTGCAGAAGTTCTTGCGCACCTACCAGGGGATGGGCGAACTGCTGGAAACGGCAAGGAATGTTGTGCGTCACTTCCGGCGCTCGCCTGCAGCCTGTGCGAGCCTGGAAGACGTGCAAAAGGAGCTGGAGCTGCCACGCCATCGGCTGATCGTTGACGTTCCAACTCGCTGGAACTCCACCCTGGCGATGTTGGAGCGTCTGGTTGAACAGAAGCACGCTGTCAACCAGTACCTTGCCCTGGCCACTGTTTCCGCCGCTCAGAAAAGGGACAAGACCAGCAACATCCCGTCCATCATCCCCGATGATGACTGGAGGCACATGCAGCAGGTGTGCTTAGTGCTGGCTCCCTTTCTGCAGGCCACTAACATGGTGAGCAGGGACCATGCTATGGTCTGCGAGTGGGTGCCCCTGGTTTGTCTGCTGAACAGGGCCCTCGATGCTTTGCTGGAACAGGGAGCGGCAGCCTTGGCCCAGCAGGAGCGGCATGCAGCTGCATAGTCCACCTCTGAGGGGGAAGAGGAGGAGGACTTGGTGGAGGTCCCTGGCCTTGCTGCTGATGAGGGGGATCAGCACAGCGCAGCTGAGATGGTGCGGGGGTGGAGAGAAGATGAGGCTGAGGAGGCAGAGGAGGAGGATGAGGACAGCACTGCCATTGATGTGCCAGCACACGTGGCCCGCCTCTTCCCAATGGCAGCGCACATGCTGACGTGCCTGCGCAAAGACCCCAGGGTGATCCAGATGAAGCAGAGGGAGGACATCTGGATCAGCATGATGTTGGACCCACGCCTCAAGGGGAAGTTGAGCCAGTTCCTGCCGCCTGCAGGAGGAGACCCAGTGCAACAAATAAGGAGCTTGCGGCAGGCCCTTGTTGAGCGCTTGGAGGAAGCCTTCCCCCAGCCTTCCACCCCCACTGTCCAGCCAGCACAGAGGCAGCAGCAGGTGCCTGCATCCAGCAGCAAGCGCCCCACAGACCTGCTGTCTCTCAGCAACGAGCTCTACAGGACTGTAGAGGCTCCGGCAGCAGTGACTAGAGAGGAGGTGCATGCAGCAGCATCCTCCTCCGGTCACAGCCCGCGCCTGACCCGCATGGTGGCTGACTACATGGGGTCCTACAGCGGGCTTGACAGTGATGCCCCTGTTGATCCCATGGAGTATTGGGTCAAGCGCCTGGAGATCTGGAGCGAGCTGGCGCAGTACGCCCTGGAAGTGCTGTCCTGTCCCCCTTCCAGCGTGCTGTCCGAGCGCTGCTTCAGTGCAGCTGGTGGCGTGGTCACCGAGAAACGCTCACGTCTGTCTCACAAGTCTGTGGACAGACTGACGTTTCTCAAGATGAACCAGGCGTGGGTGGAAGGCAAGTTCCTGGCCCCTGTTGTCGGCGAGAGGGGGACATGAACTGGCTGCCGGAAGAACCATCGTTAATGTGCCTTACCACCCTTTACAACCTCCTGGCTCCTGCTCACTAAGCCAGCCTGGTTCACTTTGACTATTACGTCGCCTGCAGCCACACATTTTACACCTACAGTGGGCTGCTGTGTACTGCCCTTCTGCTGTCTGTCTGTGTTTCCCACTGCCAGGGTACACAGATTTAACTTCTGCTGCCGCTCTGCCACCAGCTATTACGTCAAACAATAGCTGCCCCTGCTGCCTGTATTTACCTTTAAAAAAAAAAAAAAAAAAGGTTTAATTTTTCTGAAATGCCCGGGTTGAAAACTGTGATGTCCCAGTTGTGTATTGGATACGATGTGGGCTTCACGACCGCTGTCTGGGACCTCCTGCTGTGTTTTTTTACAGCCCTGGTATCACCGCTAGGTACCAGGGCTATTATGTCACGCTGCCTGCCTGCTGCCACACTCACACTACTCCTCCATTCCTCCTGCTGCTGCTGCTGCTGTCTGTCTGTGTTTCCTACTGCCTGGGTACACAGATTTACCTTCTGCTGCCACTCTGCCACCAGCTATTATGTCAAACAATAGCTATATCTGTGTAATTTGCTATAAAAACAAAACAAAAAAAACATTAAAAAAAAAAAAAAAAAGGTTTAATTTTTCAGAGGTGCCCGGGTTGAAAACTGTGTTGTCCCAGTTGTGTATTGGACACGATGTGGGCTGCACGACCGCTGTCTGGGAAATCCTGTTGTGTTTATTTACGCCCTGGTATCACCGCTAGGTACCAGGGCTATTATGTCACGCTGCCTGCCTGCTGCCACACTCACACTACTCCTCCATTCCTCCTGCTGCTGCTGTTGTCTGTCTGTGTTTCCCACTGCCAAGGGTACACAGATTTACCTTCTGCTGCCACTCTGCCACCAGCTATTACGTCAAACAATAGCTACTCACATTACTCCTCCATTCCTCCTGCTGCTGCTGCTGTCTGTCTGTGTTTCCCACTGCCAGGGTACACAGATTTACCTTCTGCTGCCACTCTGCCACCAGCTATTACGTCAAACAATAGCTATATCTGTGTAATTTGCTATTAAAAAAAAACAAAAAAACCATTTAAAAAAAAAAAGGTTTAATTTTTCTGAGGTGCCCGGGTTGAAAACTGTGTTGTCCCAGTTGTGTATTAGACATGATGTGGGCTGCACGACCGCTGTCTGGGACCTCCTGTTGTGTTTATTTACAGCCCTGGTATCACCCGCTAGGTACCAGGGCTATTATGTCACGCTGCCTGCCTCATTGACTGCCTGCTGCCACACAATCATCCTCCTCCTCCTGCTGCTGCTGCTGAACATGCGTGCGCCACCAGCTATTTATTACGCTCAAAAATAGCTGCATTTCTTTAAAAAATAAAAAAATAAAAGAGAAATAAGTGAAGAAGAAGAAGACGATATAGAAGTGTCACGATCGGTGTAGCAGAGAGAGGGTCTGATTACCGGTGAACTGCAGTATCACCGAGAATGCAGAATATACCCGATGATCGATGATCTGCAGTAGTGTTGGGCGAACATCTAGATGTTCGGGTTCGGGCCGAACAGGCCGAACATGGCCGCGATGTTCGGGTGTTCGACCCGAACTCCGAACACAATGGAAGTCAATGGGGACCCGAACTTTTGTGTTTTGTAAAGCCTCCTTACATGCTACATACCCCAAATTTACAGGGTATGTGCACCTTGGGAGTGGGTAATAGAGGGAAAAAAAATTTAGCAAAAAGAGCTTATAGTTTTTGAGAAAATTGATTGTAAAGTTTCAAAGGAAAAATTGTCTTTTAAATGCTGAAAATGTCATGTTTCTTTGCACAGGTAACATGGTTTTTACCGCCAGGCAGTCATAAATGTAATAAAGATAAGAGGTTCAATAAACAGGGACCGGTAACGCTAACCCAGCAGCAGCAGCAGCACACGTGATGGAACAGGAGGAGGCGCAGGAGGAGAAGGCCACGCTTTTTGAGACACAACAACCCAGGCCTTGCATGAGGACAAGAAGCGTGCGGATAGCATGCTTTTTACCGCCATGCAGTCATAAATGTAATAAAGATAAGAGGTTCAATAAACAGGGACCGGTAACGCTAACCCAGCAGCAGCAGCAGCACACGTGATGGAACAGGAGGAGGCGCAGGAGGAGAAGGCCACGCTTTGAGACACAACAACCCAGGCCTTGCATGAGGACAAAAAGCGTGCGGATATAGCAATGCTTTTTGCCGCCATGCAGTCATAAATGTAATACAGATGAGAGGTTCAATAAACAGAGACTGGAAACGCTAACCCAGCAGCAGCACACATGATGGAACAGGAGGAGGCGCAGGTGGAGAAGGCCACGCTTTTTGAGACGCAACCCAGGCCTTGCATGAGGACAAAAAGCGTGCGGATATAGCAATGCTTTTTGCCGCCATGCAGTCATAAATGTAATACAGATGAGAGGTTCAATAAACAGGGACTGGAAATGCTAACCCAGCAGCAGCAGACGTGATGGAACAGGAGCAGGCGCAGGAGGAGAAGGCCAAGCTTTTTGAGACACAACAACACAGGCCTTGCATGAGGACAAAAAGCGTGCGGATATAGCAATGCTTTTTGCCGCCATGCAGTCATAAGTGTAATACAGATGAGAGGTTCAATAAACAGGGACCGGAAACGCTAAACCATCCCAGATGTTCATTGGTCATGTTACTTGGTTGGGGTCCTGGAGTGTTGCGTAGTCGTTTCCAATCCAGGATTGATTCATTTTAATTTGAGTCAGACGGTCTGCATTTTCTGTGGAGAGGCGGATACGCCGATCTGTGACGATGCCTCCGGCAGCACTGAAACAGCGTTCCGACATAACGCTGGCTGCCGGGCAAGCCAGCACCTCTATTGCGTACATTGCCAGTTCGTGCCAGGTGTCTAGCTTCGATACCCAATAGTTGAAGGGTGCAGATGGATTGTTAGACACAGCTACGTCATCTGACATGTAGTCCTTGACCATCTTCTCCAGGCGATCGGTGTTGGAGGTGGATCTGCACGCTTGCTGTTCAGTGGGCTGCTGCTGCATGGGTGTCAGAAAATTTTCCCACTCCAAGGACACTGCTGATACCATTCCCTTTTGGGTACTAGCTGCGGCTTGCGTTGTTTGCTGCCCTCCTGGTCGTCCTGGGTTTGCGGAAGTCAGTCTGTCTGCGTACAACTGGCTAGAGGAGGGGGAGGATGTCAATCTCCTCTCTAAAGTCTCCACAAGGGCCTGCTGGTATTCTTCCATTTTGACCTGTCTGACTCTTTCTTCAAGCAGTTTTGGAACATTGTGTTTGTACCGTGGATCCAGAAGGGTATAAACCCAGTAATTGGTGTTGTCCAGAATGCGCACAATGCGTGGGTCACGTTCAATGCAGTCTAGCATGAATTGAGCCATGTGTGCCAGAGTCCTACCAGAATCCTCATCATCCTCTTGTGAGCGTTGTGATAGTTGTTGTGATGCATCATAGTCGTCACCTTCCTCCTGGTCTGCTTCTGCTGACCATTCGCGTTGAATTGTGGAAGTCCAACGTGCACCGCTCTGGCCCTCGTCAGTGGTGGCATGAAATTCCTGCTCCAACTCCAGCTGTTCCTCCTCCTCTTCTTCGTCATAGCTGCTGGGGCCAGCGTTCCCTGAGGCGGATGGCCTGATGTTGGTACCATCACGCTGATCGTTTTCTCCTTCAGATTCCCCCAGTTGCATCATGACAGCTGTTTCCTTGATTTTTAACATCGACCTCTTCAGTAAACACAGCAGTGGTATGGTAATGCTGACTGAAGAGTTGTCACTGCTCACAAGCAACGTGGATTGCTCAAAATTTTGGAGGACTTGGCAGAGGTCCAACATGTTGGCCCAATCGGATCCACAGAAGCTTGGCAGCTGGCCGGATGCGCCTCGGTACTGCGCCGTCATGTACTGGACCACTGCACTCTTCTGCTCGCAAAAGCGGGCTAGCATGTGCAGCGTAGAATTCCAGCGCGTAGGGACATCACACAGCAAGCAATGGTGGGGGAGATTGAAGCGCTCCTGCATCTTGGCGAGTGCCCCCGAAGCAGTACTGGAAGTTCTACAATGTTTGGCCACTCGACGCACCTTCAACAGAAGATCGGCCACGCCTGGGTATGTCCTCAGGAACCGCTGAACTACTAGGTTCATCACGTGCGCCAGGCAAGGGATGTGTGTCAGCTTAGCCAACCTTAAAGCGCGAATGAGATTACTCCCATTATCACACACAACCATGCCCGGTTTCAGGTCCAGCGGTGCCAGCCACAAATCCGTCTGTTCCTTTATTCCCTTCCAAATTTCCTCCCCTGTGTGCTGCTTATCCCCAAGGCAGATTAGCTTCAGCAACGCTTGCTGACGCATGCCAACAGCTGTGCTGCACTGCTTCCACGATCCTACTGCTGCTGGGTTAGCGTTTCCGGATGAGGTACAGCTTTGAGATGCGTTGGAGGAGAAGGAGTCAGAGAGGTAGGTGCTGCTGTTATCCAGTGGGAGGGACGGCGGTGCAGCTGTTTGTGGCGTGGGCAACACCCGTGCCGTAGCAGGTGAGGAATCGCTGCCAGGCTCCACAAGGTTCATCCAGTGCGCGGTAAGGGAGATGTATCGACCCTGGCCGAACGCACTCGTCCAGGTGTCAGTGGTGAGGTGAACCTTGCAGGCAACGGCATTCTTCAAGCTTCGGGTTATTTTGCTGACCACGTGCTCATGCAACTCAGGCACTGCAGAGCGTGCAAAGTGGTAGCGGCTGGGAACCACGTAACGTGGGATGGCCACTGACATCATGCCCTTGAAGCTGTTTGTCTCCACCAATCGATATGGCAGCATTTCGCAGGCCAGAAGCTTGGCTATGCTGGCTGTTACTGCCACGGCCCGGGGGTCATTTGCTGGCAATTTCCTCTTGCGCTCAAACATCTCCGACACAGACAACTGAACCGTAGCGCTGCACACGGAAGGGCTGTTGGTTGTTGTGTTTGAAGAACACTGGGAGACCTCAAGAGCACTACTCCGGAAAGTGACAGTGTCAGCGTCGTCTGATGTTTGTGAATGTTGTGAACCACGCAATGGCTGGGCTACTGCTGCTGCTGAGGCGGGTCTGGTGAACCCAAGGGAGGCAGTGTTGTTTCTGGTACCCTGTCCTGACGCGTTTGCCCAAAGAGTGGGATGTTTGGATAGCATGTGACGGCTCATGCTGGTGGTGGAGAGGTTGTTAATACTTTTCCCCCTGCTCAGGCGGGTCTTGCACACCTTGCAAATCGCCATGGTAACATCCTCAGTGCAGTCTTCAAAGAAAGCCCAGACTTTGGAGCACCTGCCTCCTTGCTGGCGATTTCTGTTTGCTCCTCTTTTGCCTCTCACTTGAACTTCCACGCTTGTGGTGCCTGAAATTGCGCGCCGCCTACCTTGTGGCACAAGGCGAGCTCGTGCAGCAGTGGGTTCTTCAACAGACTCATCTGTGCTGCTGCTACGACGGCGATGTTCTCGTTCACAAACAAAATCTGGGTCTCTGTCCACATTGTCCATACCCTCCTCTTCCATCTCCTCAAACTCGTCATATGTCATTGTGGACCGCCGCCGTGGAGTAGAGCTCCCCACAACAACCTCTGCGCAGCACACTCCAACGTCGTCTTCCAGATCTTGTCGGCCGACCTCCTGCAATTGCAACCCCTCCTGCCCAAATTGCTCTGGGATTTGGGTTTCCGAGTCCTCTTCGGACTCGCCTTGTATTTCAGTGCGCGGTGCATTTCCCACAGTTAACGGTTGTGAATCCAGGCACAACATTTCTGGCTGTTCCTCCATTGACCTTTGAAAGGTGGAAGTTTGTTGGGCTGGGAATAGCTCCTGCGAATACCCCATTGTGTCCTGAGGTAATTCATCGGACTGGTTATCTGGCAGTTGTGTGCGTGGTGTCGCTGCCGGTTGTGTCAGCTTTGTGCCCACTGGCTCCTTGTAACTGGCTGAGGACTCGGACCTCGTGCGTGATGTGCTGGTGCTGCTTAACCCACTGCTGGACGCTTGAGAGGTCATCCAAGTAATTATCTGGTCCTGTTCTTTTGGATTTGTGAGGGTTGTTGTCCTGGACAACATGGGCGGTATTGAGTGGGTTTTCTTGGGTGCTCCCCTGTGGCCTGTACGTGAACCGTCAGGGGAAACACCTCTTCCCTTGCCCCTCCCTCTTTCACCGGATTTCTTCCTCATTTCACTTATCCTTACAGTACACGCTGACTGGCAGCAGTACAGTGGCAGTACAGAAATGCTATACAGTACCACTATTCCCAGCAGCGACACAGAGCACAATGCTATACAGTGACGGGTGAGCGGTGTACCACTATTCCCAGCAGCGACACAGAGCACAATGCTATACAGTGGCGGGTGAGCGGTGTACCACTATTCCCAGCAGACACAGAACAGTACACAGAATGCTATATAGTGTGGCTGAACGAGCGGTGTACTACTGTTCCCAGCAGACACAGAACAGTACACAGAATGCTATATAGTGTGGCTGAACGAGCGGTGTACCACTATTCCCAGCAGACACAGAACAGTACACAGAATGCTATATAGTGTGGCTGAACGAGCGGTGTACTACTGTTCCCAGCAGACACAGAACAGTACACAGAATGCTATATAGTGTGGCTGAACGAGCGGTGTACTACTGTTCCCAGCAGACACAGAACAGTACACAGAATGCTATATAGTGTGGCTGAACGAGCGGTGTACTACTGTTCCCAGCAGACACAGAACAGTACACAGAATGCTATATAGTGTGGCTGAACGAGCGGTGTACTACTGTTCCCAGCAGACACAGAACAGTACACAGAATGCTATATAGTGTGGCTGAACGAGCGGTGTACTACTGTTCCAGCAGACACAGAACAGTACACAGAATGCTATATAGTGTGGCTGAACGAGCGGTGTACCACTATTCCCAGCAGACACAGAACAGTACACAGAATGCTATATAGTGTGGCTGAACGAGCGGGTGTACTACTGTTCCCAGCAGACACAGAACAGTACACAGAATGCTATATAGTGTGGCTGAACGAGCGGTGTACTACTGTTCCCAGCAGACACAGAACAGTACACAGAATGCTATATAGTGTGGCTGAACGAGCGGTGTACCACTATTCCCAGCAGACACAGAACAGTACACAGAATGCTATATAGTGTGGCTGAACGAGCGATGTACCACTATTCCCAGCAGACACAGAACAGTACACAGAATGCTATATAGTGTGGCTGAACGAGCGGTGTACCACTGTTCCCAGCAGACACAGAACAGTACACAGAATGCTATATAGTGTGGCTGAACGAGCGGTGTACTACTGTTCCCAGCAGACACAGAACAGTACACAGAATGCTATATAGTGTGGCTGAACGAGCGGTGTACTACTGTTCCCAGCAGACACAGAACAGTACACAGAATGCTATATAGTGTGGCTGAACGAGCGGTGTACTACTGTTCCCAGCAGACACAGAACAGTACACAGAATGCTATATAGTGTGGCTGAGCGAGGTACACAGTGGCAGTAAACAATGCTATATATAGTGTGGCTGAGCGAGCGGTGTACTACTGTTCCCAGCTGCGACACACAATGACTGGGGGGGACCCTGGCTAGCGTGGCTGGAGCGCGAACTACCCTGCCTGCCTACCCAAAGCTAAACCCACAGACAAATGGCGGAGATATGACGTGGTTCGGGTATTTATTTACCCGAACCACGTGACCGTTCGGCCAATCAGAGCGCGTTCGGGTCCGAACCACGTGACCCGTTCGGCCAATCACAGCGCTAGCCGAACGTTCGGGGAACGTTCGGCCATGCGCTCTTAGTTCGGCCATGTGGCCGAACGGTTTGGCCGAGCACCGTCAGGTGTTCGGCCGAACTCGAACATCACCCGAACAGGGTGATGTTCTGCAGAACCCGAACAGTGGCGAACACTGTTCGCCCAACACTAATCTGCAGTATCACCGATAATCCGATATAACGCTAACCTCTGAACACCTGAGTAGTGTAAGTGCTTGGTGCAACAGTAATACCTTGAGGACTAAGCCTCAGAAACAAGTGCCGTACAGTATGAAGTACTGCAGCAATACAGATTCCTTCCGAAGGCCTGGACTCTCCCGGGGGAGGAGTCAGGCGGAGCGTAGGAAGGACAGAACGTGAGTGACACCTAGGAGAGAGTGTCACTAACAGATCTGGGAACTGCCTCTAACAGTAAGGTCAGTTCTCGAAGGCAGGCAAGCCAGGTTGTAACACACGGACAAATACAGTACAGATTCAGAACGCAGAGGCGGAGACTAATAAACAAGCAGGGTTCGGCAACAGGGTATCAGAAATATCGGGGTACAGAATCAGGAGTCAGATGCAGAGTCTAAGAGCGAGCCGAGGTTCGGCAACAGGGTATCAGAATGACAAGGTACAAGATCAGAATACAGAAGAATAGTAACAAGCTTGGGGAACCTGAGGAGCAGGTTCCCAATGAATACAGGATGGGCCCTGGGGCAGTAAATACAGAGCTGGCCCTGTGGAGCAGGTGCCCAGCAAATACAGAGCTGGCCCTGTGAAGCAGGTGCCCAGCAAATACAGAGCTGGCCCTATGGAGCAGGTGCCCAGCAAATACAGAGCTGGCCCTGTGGAGCAGGTGCCCAGCACATACAGAGCTGGCCCTATGGAGCAGGTGCCCAGTAAATACAGAGCTGGCCCTATGGAGCAGGTGCCCAGTAAATACAGAGCTGGCCCTGTGGAGCAGGTGCCCAGCACATACAGGCATGAACTATCTCCTAGCGATAGAGATAGTTCTCAGGGTCGGGAAGGCCAAGTCGGCAACTCACAGACAAACAAAGTACAGGATCAGAAGACAGAGGCAGTGTAGTCAGACAGGCAGAAAGTCATAACAGATAATCACAATCAAACTAGTACTTTCGACTATCAACAGAATCTAGCTAAGTGTAGGATTACAGCTCCAGCTGGTCCCGGCACACTTTCGGATCTGACTAAGGGTCTGCGTGCTCCCACGTATGTGATTGCAACGACAGGCAGCCAGCAACTGACTAAGCAGCAGAATATATAGTTGCTGGACTCTGCTGCCCCGCCCGAACCATTCAGCCAATCATGAGTCCTACAGGAGTCAGCTGACCTTCCTGATCAGCTGACACTTCCCCTGCTGGTATAAAGGTCCTGCATTCAGGCCCACGCGTGCATAGCTCTCCATCTGTCCAGGTGCACTAACAGACCCAGCCACACCAAGCACACGCCGCTGCATGCAAGCAGCTGCTTTGCTGTCAGGACATGCGGCGGCTTTTCCGCGTACCACCACACAACCAGACGCGTGCAACCGCCGCGTAAGACGCGGAGTCAGCCGCCTAGCTCTTGGCAAACGTGGCGGCTTTTCCGCGTCTCCTCACAAGAAGAAGAAGATATAGAAAAAGAAGAAGAAGAAGAAGAAGGGAGAAGAAGAAGAAGGAGAAGGAGAAGAAGGAGAAGAAGAAGAAGAAGAAGAAGATATTATAAAAGAAGAAGACGAAACAGAAAAATAATAATAATAAAAAGATATAGAAAAAGATATAGAAGAAGAAGATGAAGAAGAAGAAGAAGAAGATGAAGATGAAGATGAAGAAGAAGTAGATACACTGTACTGAACAAGATTTTGGACACAACGTCTCTTTCCACCTTTTTTTTTTTTTTTTTTTTTTTTTAAAGGAACATCCCACATAATCACTTGCTGTTGTTACTTGGAAAAAAAGATGTTTCTTGCATCATTCACCCTCAAAACAAGTGTTGGAAGCTATTTAAGGCCAATTCGAATAGTCAGCTCGAATAATGAGCTCGAATACCGACTCGAATAGTGAGCTCAAAGTCCGAGGTCGAATCGAATAGTAAAAAATATTCGACTCGAATATTCGACCCGAACGCGAATAATTTACTATTCGAATTCGACCAAACTCGAATAATAAAAAGGGGTATCCGAGCACCACTGCTGGGCCCATAACCCAGAGGTTCATGGATCAAAACCATTCTCTGCTAGGCATGATTTCATTTTGCACCTCGCTTTATCGCATGGGTAAAACGGTTTTCATAGCCCTGTAAGAGAAAGTGTTATAAGGGCCCTGCCGTAACATAGATATTACGGTAGCTAAGACTACTCCTGGGCCTTTCTTGTAGTTGAAGAGAGGAGTGAACTGTGACACCACACTTAAAAAAACAACAACAAGAAACAGCAAACAGAGAAGCTTCCCCATATTGGAGCATTGGATTTGGTAAAGTCTTAAGCCAATGTGTTGTAAGACACAAGTAAGTTAGCAGGAATGGTTGCATGGCCACCTAGCTTGTCATCCTTCCCAGGCCAGCTAGGCTGACTTCAGCCTGTAGTGTTGGCAGAGCCGGGACAAGGTCCTCCAGCACCCAAGGCTGAGACACCAAAGTGCGCCCCTCCATCCTCCACCCCAACCATCACACACTGATTGCTATTAGACTAAGAGGCACCCCAGGGCCCCAACACCTTAATCTCTAGTTATCTGGCTTGTAGTCACTTCCATGTATCTCCTTTTCTTATTTCTTTCTGCTTCAAACACAATTAGGAATGACAGCTGAATGAATTGTGCGCCCCCTCCTACACTGCGCCCTGAGGCTGGAGCCTCTCCAGCCTATGCCTCAGCCCGGCCCTGAGTGTTGGTGGTATAGTGGTGAGCATAGCTGCCCTCCAAGCAGTTGGCCTGGGTTTGATTCCTGGCCAATGTATGTGAACATGCTTTTGACATTCTACAAATCCATGGAAGTCAAGATCCTCCTCCTCTGGAGGGGGAGGAGGGAAGGGAGCTGTTATGGGGTGCTATATAAGGAATAACAATCAGCCAAGATCAAGCTAACTAGCCTACAAGAGCCTAACTAAGCTTCCCCTAACAGAATCTGTCAGCAGCTGTCCCTTCACTAATTACTGTAGGCAGACGAGTGAGTAAAATGGCCAGAGAACCTTGCCTTTTATAAGGGGGGTGGGGCTCCAGGAGTGAGTGTAGTCTGATTGGTGACAATGTGCCTGCTGACTGTGATGTAGAGGGTCAAAGTTGACCTTAATGGAGCATTATGGGGGCGAACCGAACTTCACAAAAGTTTGCCTTTGTCGGCGATCCTGAACCACCCAAAGTCCGCCTGGACCGTTCGGCCCATCTCTAATGCCTAGTAGTTTCGTTTGTAATGCACCAAGGACAGGTGAGTGGTTTATAGCTAGCCAGCGAAACATCCATCATTATAGTGAAAGACCTCAGCAGTATTCACTTTCATAATAATTGCTAAGATCTGCATAGGAAATAAACTGTGGACAGTATATTCCATTGGTTGGCAGACAATGGATGAGAACATTAGCTAGGTCGGTTGTGATAAACAGTGTGTATGAATATGGGTTGTTTAATATATGGGGGGGTCATTGTAGTGCTATGTATGTGATGTTGTTCAATACACTTTTATTGGCATGATCTTTGATCTCAGGTTGGATTTTTATTATAATATTTTTATTTAGCAGCATTTGAATACTTGATGAATTATCATGATGCATGTAGCTACTTGATTATTTTATCATATGTTTTTTCTGGTCAGACCTACTCGAGATGAGCCGAAATTTTCGAAATTTCGAACTGCTTTTATTACGAATGCGAAATTTAACATTACGACCCAAATTCGTAATTTCGTAATTAATTTTCAAATCGTAATTTACAATTTCGTAATCGAAATTTTCTATCCCTCTAGATGCCTAAAATGAATAGCTCTAGCTCCTCCTCTCTCTCCCTCTCTCTCCCTCTCTCCCTCTCTCCCTCTCTCTCCCTCTCTCTCTCTCCAGAGATTTGTAGTATTTCAAAACCATGCTCACATTCATGACATGTCCAGGGATCAAACCCAGGCCGACCACATGGAAGACAGCTATGCTCACCTCCATACCACCAAACACACACTAAATAGACTGCTAACCTAAATCTTACTTGTAGACAGTCATATGAGACACATGCTGGGTGCAGGGCTTTGTGATTGGACCATGGACCATGCGATAGAGTGAGGTGCAAAAATGAAATCATGCCTAGCAGAGGATGGTTTCACAATGCTAAAAGCTAGGCTGGCTGTGGTGCAATTGGTTAGTGCGTCTGGCTGGTAACAGCAAGGTTACAGGTTCGATTCCATCCAGGCATGTCTTTTCCTTTTGCGTTCAACAGTTGTCCAAACAGAGCCAACAGAGCCCCAGATAGCCATGTAGAGTTAGGTCACAGCTAGCCTGGCTGTGGTGCAATTGGTTAGTGTGTCTGGCTGGTAACAGCAAGGTTACAGGTTCGATTCCATCCAGGCATGTCTTTTCCTTTTGAGTTCAACAGTTGTCCAAACACCGAGCACAAAGTTTTGCATGCGTAAAGTTTTACGCACGCAAAATACCCCATGGGGTTCAATGGCGCAGCGCGCGCACGCAAAAGGAAAAGACATGCCTGGATGAAATCAAACCTGTAACCTTGCTGTTACCAGCCAGACACACTAACCAATTGCACCACAGCCAGGCTAGCTGTGACCTAACTCTACATGGCTATCTGGGGCTCTGTTGGCTCTGTTTGGACAACTGTTGAACGCAAAAGGAAAAGACATGCCTGGATGGAATTGAACCTGTAACCTTGCTGTTACCAGCCAGACACACTAACCAATTGCACCACAGCCAGCCTAGCATTTAGCACTGTGAAACATCCTCTGCTAGGCATGATTTCATTTTTGCACCTCACTCTATCCTCTGCTAGGCATGATTTCATTTTTGCACCTCACTCTATCGCATGGTCCAATCACAAAGCCCCTGCACCCAGCATGTGTCTCATATGACTGTCTACAAGTAAGATTTAGGTTAGCAGTCTATTTAGTGTGTGTTTGGTGGTATGGTGGGTGAGCATAGCTGTCTTCCATGTGGTTGGCCTGGGTTTGATCCCTGGACATGTCATGAATGTGAGTATGGTTCTGAAATACTACAAATCTCTGGAGAGAGGGGGGAGAGAGGGGGGGGGAGAGAGAGAGAGAGAGAGAGGGGAGAGAGAGAGAGAGAGGGAGAGAGAGAGGGAGAGGGAGAGAGAGAGGGGAGAGGGGAGAGAGAGAGGGGAGAGGGAGAGGGAGAGAGAGAGGGAGAGGGAGAGAGAGAGGGAGGGAGAGAGAGAGAGAGGGAGAGAGAGAGGGAGAGGGAGGGAGAGAGGGAGAGGGAGAGGGAGAGGGAGGGAGAGGGAGAGGGAGAG
>NW_027152600.1:0-57579 GCF_040937935.1 Hyperolius riggenbachi
GAAGCTGTAACTTTCATCCCAGAACATAGTTTAGGGGCCATTACCTCTTCAACTATAGTCATTTTTCTTTCGATTGCAAACGTAACCAGTTTTTCAATGGTGTAATGGTTTAACATAGAAAACTTACCGTTGGCTCTCGATTCTAATCTATCACTCCGATTTGCAAACGGATTTCACTGAAGCTGTAACTTTCATCCCAGAACATAGTTTAGGGGCCATTACCTCTTCAACTATAGTCATTTTTCTTTCGATTGCAAACGTAACCAGTTTTTCAATGGTGTAATGGTTTAACATAGAAAACTTACCGTTGGCTCTCGATTCTAATCTATCACTCCGATTTGCAAACGGATTTCACTGAAGCTGTAACTTTCATCCCAGAACATAGTTTAGGGGCCATTACCTCTTCAACTATAGTCATTTTTCTTTCGATTGCAAACGTAACCAGTTTTTCAATGGTGTAATGGTTTAACATAGAAAACTTACCGTTGGCTCTCGATTCTAATCTATCACTCCGATTTGCAAACGGATTTCACTGAAGCTGTAACTTTCATCCCAGAACATAGTTTAGGGGCCATTACCTCTTCAACTATAGTCATTTTTCTTTCGATTGCAAACGTAACCAGTTTTTCAATGGTGTAATGGTTTAACATAGAAAACTTACCGTTGGCTCTCGATTCTAATCTATCACTCCGATTTGCAAACGGATTTCACTGAAGCTGTAACTTTCATCCCAGAACATAGTTTAGGGGCCATTACCTCTTCAACTATAGTCATTTTTCTTTCGATTGCAAACGTAACCAGTTTTTCAATGGTGTAATGGTTTAACATAGAAAACTTACCGTTGGCTCTCGATTCTAATCTATCACTCCGATTTGCAAACGGATTTCACTGAAGCTGTAACTTTCATCCCAGAACATAGTTTAGGGGCCATTACCTCTTCAACTATAGTCATTTTTCTTTCGATTGCAAACGTAACCAGTTTTTCAATGGTGTAATGGTTTAACATAGAAAACTTACCGTTGGCTCTCGATTCTAATCTATCACTCCGATTTGCAAACGGATTTCACTGAAGCTGTAACTTTCATCCCAGAACATAGTTTAGGGGCCATTACCTCTTCAACTATAGTCATTTTTCTTTCGATTGCAAACGTAACCAGTTTTTCAATGGTGTAATGGTTTAACATAGAAAACTTACCGTTGGCTCTCGATTCTAATCTATCACTCCGATTTGCAAACGGATTTCACTGAAGCTGTAACTTTCATCCCAGAACATAGTTTAGGGGCCATTACCTCTTCAACTATAGTCATTTTTCTTTCGATGTGCAAACGTAACCAGTTTTTCAATGGTGTAATGGTTTAACATAGAAAACTTACCGTTGGCTCTCGATTCTAATCTATCACTCCGATTTGCAAACGGATTTCACTGAAGCTGTAACTTTCATCCCAGAACATAGTTTAGGGGCCATTACCTCTTCAACTATAGTCATTTTTCTTTCGATTGCAAACGTAACCAGTTTTTCAATGGTGTAATGGTTTAACATAGAAAACTTACCGTTGGCTCTCGATTCTAATCTATCACTCCGATTTGCAAACGGATTTCACTGAAGCTGTAACTTTCATCCCAGAACATAGTTTAGGGGCCATTACCTCTTCAACTATAGTCATTTTTCTTTCGATTGCAAACGTAACCAGTTTTTCAATGGTGTAATGGTTTAACATAGAAAACTTACCGTTGGCTCTCGATTCTAATCTATCACTCCGATTTGCAAACGGATTTCACTGAAGCTGTAACTTTCATCCCAGAACATAGTTTAGGGGCCATTACCTCTTCAACTATAGTCATTTTTCTTTCGATTGCAAACGTAACCAGTTTTTCAATGGTGTAATGGTTTAACATAGAAAACTTACCGTTGGCTCTCGATTCTAATCTATCACTCCGATTTGCAAACGGATTTCACTGAAGCTGTAACTTTCATCCCAGAACATAGTTTAGGGGCCATTACCTCTTCAACTATAGTCATTTTTCTTTCGATTGCAAACGTAACCAGTTTTTCAATGGTGTAATGGTTTAACATAGAAAACTTACCGTTGGCTCTCGATTCTAATCTATCACTCCGATTTGCAAACGGATTTCACTGAAGCTGTAACTTTCATCCCAGAACATAGTTTAGGGGCCATTACCTCTTCAACTATAGTCATTTTTCTTTCGATTGCAAACGTAACCAGTTTTTCAATGGTGTAATGGTTTAACATAGAAAACTTACCGTTGGCTCTCGATTCTAATCTATCACTCCGATTTGCAAACGGATTTCACTGAAGCTGTAACTTTCATCCCAGAACATAGTTTAGGGGCCATTACCTCTTCAACTATAGTCATTTTTCTTTCGATTGCAAACGTAACCAGTTTTTCAATGGTGTAATGGTTTAACATAGAAAACTTACCGTTGGCTCTCGATTCTAATCTATCACTCCGATTTGCAAACGGATTTCACTGAAGCTGTAACTTTCATCCCAGAACATAGTTTAGGGGCCATTACCTCTTCAACTATAGTCATTTTTCTTTCGATTGCAAACGTAACCAGTTTTTCAATGGTGTAATGGTTTAACATAGAAAACTTACCGTTGGCTCTCGATTCTAATCTATCACTCCGATTTGCAAACGGATTTCACTGAAGCTGTAACTTTCATCCCAGAACATAGTTTAGGGGCCATTACCTCTTCAACTATAGTCATTTTTCTTTCGATTGCAAACGTAACCAGTTTTTCAATGGTGTAATGGTTTAACATAGAAAACTTACCGTTGGCTCTCGATTCTAATCTATCACTCCGATTTGCAAACGGATTTCACTGAAGCTGTAACTTTCATCCCAGAACATAGTTTAGGGGCCATTACCTCTTCAACTATAGTCATTTTTCTTTCGATTGCAAACGTAACCAGTTTTTCAATGGTGTAATGGTTTAACATAGAAAACTTACCGTTGGCTCTCGATTCTAATCTATCACTCCGATTTGCAAACGGATTTCACTGAAGCTGTAACTTTCATCCCAGAACATAGTTTAGGGGCCATTACCTCTTCAACTATAGTCATTTTTCTTTCGATTGCAAACGTAACCAGTTTTTCAATGGTGTAATGGTTTAACATAGAAAACTTACCGTTGGCTCTCGATTCTAATCTATCACTCCGATTTGCAAACGGATTTCACTGAAGCTGTAACTTTCATCCCAGAACATAGTTTAGGGGCCATTACCTCTTCAACTATAGTCATTTTTCTTTCGATTGCAAACGTAACCAGTTTTTCAATGGTGTAATGGTTTAACATAGAAAACTTACCGTTGGCTCTCGATTCTAATCTATCACTCCGATTTGCAAACGGATTTCACTGAAGCTGTAACTTTCATCCCAGAACATAGTTTAGGGGCCATTACCTCTTCAACTATAGTCATTTTTCTTTCGATTGCAAACGTAACCAGTTTTTCAATGGTGTAATGGTTTAACATAGAAAACTTACCGTTGGCTCTCGATTCTAATCTATCACTCCGATTTGCAAACGGATTTCACTGAAGCTGTAACTTTCATCCCAGAACATAGTTTAGGGGCCATTACCTCTTCAACTATAGTCATTTTTCTTTCGATTGCAAACGTAACCAGTTTTTCAATGGTGTAATGGTTTAACATAGAAAACTTACCGTTGGCTCTCGATTCTAATCTATCACTCCGATTTGCAAACGGATTTCACTGAAGCTGTAACTTTCATCCCAGAACATAGTTTAGGGGCCATTACCTCTTCAACTATAGTCATTTTTCTTTCGATTGCAAACGTAACCAGTTTTTCAATGGTGTAATGGTTTAACATAGAAAACTTACCGTTGGCTCTCGATTCTAATCTATCACTCCGATTTGCAAACGGATTTCACTGAAGCTGTAACTTTCATCCCAGAACATAGTTTAGGGGCCATTACCTCTTCAACTATAGTCATTTTTCTTTCGATTGCAAACGTAACCAGTTTTTCAATGGTGTAATGGTTTAACATAGAAAACTTACCGTTGGCTCTCGATTCTAATCTATCACTCCGATTTGCAAACGGATTTCACTGAAGCTGTAACTTTCATCCCAGAACATAGTTTAGGGGCCATTACCTCTTCAACTATAGTCATTTTTCTTTCGATTGCAAACGTAACCAGTTTTTCAATGGTGTAATGGTTTAACATAGAAAACTTACCGTTGGCTCTCGATTCTAATCTATCACTCCGATTTGCAAACGGATTTCACTGAAGCTGTAACTTTCATCCCAGAACATAGTTTAGGGGCCATTACCTCTTCAACTATAGTCATTTTTCTTTCGATTGCAAACGTAACCAGTTTTTCAATGGTGTAATGGTTTAACATAGAAAACTTACCGTTGGCTCTCGATTCTAATCTATCACTCCGATTTGCAAACGGATTTCACTGAAGCTGTAACTTTCATCCCAGAACATAGTTTAGGGGCCATTACCTCTTCAACTATAGTCATTTTTCTTTCGATTGCAAACGTAACCAGTTTTTCAATGGTGTAATGGTTTAACATAGAAAACTTACCGTTGGCTCTCGATTCTAATCTATCACTCCGATTTGCAAACGGATTTCACTGAAGCTGTAACTTTCATCCCAGAACATAGTTTAGGGGCCATTACCTCTTCAACTATAGTCATTTTTCTTTCGATTGCAAACGTAACCAGTTTTTCAATGGTGTAATGGTTTAACATAGAAAACTTACCGTTGGCTCTCGATTCTAATCTATCACTCCGATTTGCAAACGGATTTCACTGAAGCTGTAACTTTCATCCCAGAACATAGTTTAGGGGCCATTACCTCTTCAACTATAGTCATTTTTCTTTCGATTGCAAACGTAACCAGTTTTTCAATGGTGTAATGGTTTAACATAGAAAACTTACCGTTGGCTCTCGATTCTAATCTATCACTCCGATTTGCAAACGGATTTCACTGAAGCTGTAACTTTCATCCCAGAACATAGTTTAGGGGCCATTACCTCTTCAACTATAGTCATTTTTCTTTCGATTGCAAACGTAACCAGTTTTTCAATGGTGTAATGGTTTAACATAGAAAACTTACCGTTGGCTCTCGATTCTAATCTATCACTCCGATTTGCAAACGGATTTCACTGAAGCTGTAACTTTCATCCCAGAACATAGTTTAGGGGCCATTACCTCTTCAACTATAGTCATTTTTCTTTCGATTGCAAACGTAACCAGTTTTTCAATGGTGTAATGGTTTAACATAGAAAACTTACCGTTGGCTCTCGATTCTAATCTATCACTCCGATTTGCAAACGGATTTCACTGAAGCTGTAACTTTCATCCCAGAACATAGTTTAGGGGCCATTACCTCTTCAACTATAGTCATTTTTCTTTCGATTGCAAACGTAACCAGTTTTTCAATGGTGTAATGGTTTAACATAGAAAACTTACCGTTGGCTCTCGATTCTAATCTATCACTCCGATTTGCAAACGGATTTCACTGAAGCTGTAACTTTCATCCCAGAACATAGTTTAGGGGCCATTACCTCTTCAACTATAGTCATTTTTCTTTCGATTGCAAACGTAACCAGTTTTTCAATGGTGTAATGGTTTAACATAGAAAACTTACCGTTGGCTCTCGATTCTAATCTATCACTCCGATTTGCAAACGGATTTCACTGAAGCTGTAACTTTCATCCCAGAACATAGTTTAGGGGCCATTACCTCTTCAACTATAGTCATTTTTCTTTCGATTGCAAACGTAACCAGTTTTTCAATGGTGTAATGGTTTAACATAGAAAACTTACCGTTGGCTCTCGATTCTAATCTATCACTCCGATTTGCAAACGGATTTCACTGAAGCTGTAACTTTCATCCCAGAACATAGTTTAGGGGCCATTACCTCTTCAACTATAGTCATTTTTCTTTCGATTGCAAACGTAACCAGTTTTTCAATGGTGTAATGGTTTAACATAGAAAACTTACCGTTGGCTCTCGATTCTAATCTATCACTCCGATTTGCAAACGGATTTCACTGAAGCTGTAACTTTCATCCCAGAACATAGTTTAGGGGCCATTACCTCTTCAACTATAGTCATTTTTCTTTCGATTGCAAACGTAACCAGTTTTTCAATGGTGTAATGGTTTAACATAGAAAACTTACCGTTGGCTCTCGATTCTAATCTATCACTCCGATTTGCAAACGGATTTCACTGAAGCTGTAACTTTCATCCCAGAACATAGTTTAGGGGCCATTACCTCTTCAACTATAGTCATTTTTCTTTCGATTGCAAACGTAACCAGTTTTTCAATGGTGTAATGGTTTAACATAGAAAACTTACCGTTGGCTCTCGATTCTAATCTATCACTCCGATTTGCAAACGGATTTCACTGAAGCTGTAACTTTCATCCCAGAACATAGTTTAGGGGCCATTACCTCTTCAACTATAGTCATTTTTCTTTCGATTGCAAACGTAACCAGTTTTTCAATGGTGTAATGGTTTAACATAGAAAACTTACCGTTGGCTCTCGATTCTAATCTATCACTCCGATTTGCAAACGGATTTCACTGAAGCTGTAACTTTCATCCCAGAACATAGTTTAGGGGCCATTACCTCTTCAACTATAGTCATTTTTCTTTCGATTGCAAACGTAACCAGTTTTTCAATGGTGTAATGGTTTAACATAGAAAACTTACCGTTGGCTCTCGATTCTAATCTATCACTCCGATTTGCAAACGGATTTCACTGAAGCTGTAACTTTCATCCCAGAACATAGTTTAGGGGCCATTACCTCTTCAACTATAGTCATTTTTCTTTCGATTGCAAACGTAACCAGTTTTTCAATGGTGTAGATGGTTTAACATAGAAAACTTACCGTTGGCTCTCGATTCTAATCTATCACTCCGATTTGCAAACGGATTTCACTGAAGCTGTAACTTTCATCCCAGAACATAGTTTAGGGGCCATTACCTCTTCAACTATAGTCATTTTTCTTTCGATTGCAAACGTAACCAGTTTTTCAATGGTGTAATGGTTTAACATAGAAAACTTACCGTTGGCTCTCGATTCTAATCTATCACTCCGATTTGCAAACGGATTTCACTGAAGCTGTAACTTTCATCCCAGAACATAGTTTAGGGGCCATTACCTCTTCAACTATAGTCATTTTTCTTTCGATTGCAAACGTAACCAGTTTTTCAATGGTGTAATGGTTTAACATAGAAAACTTACCGTTGGCTCTCGATTCTAATCTATCACTCCGATTTGCAAACGGATTTCACTGAAGCTGTAACTTTCATCCCAGAACATAGTTTAGGGGCCATTACCTCTTCAACTATAGTCATTTTTCTTTCGATTGCAAACGTAACCAGTTTTTCAATGGTGTAATGGTTTAACATAGAAAACTTACCGTTGGCTCTCGATTCTAATCTATCACTCCGATTTGCAAACGGATTTCACTGAAGCTGTAACTTTCATCCCAGAACATAGTTTAGGGGCCATTACCTCTTCAACTATAGTCATTTTTCTTTCGATTGCAAACGTAACCAGTTTTTCAATGGTGTAATGGTTTAACATAGAAAACTTACCGTTGGCTCTCGATTCTAATCTATCACTCCGATTTGCAAACGGATTTCACTGAAGCTGTAACTTTCATCCCAGAACATAGTTTAGGGGCCATTACCTCTTCAACTATAGTCATTTTTCTTTCGATTGCAAACGTAACCAGTTTTTCAATGGTGTAATGGTTTAACATAGAAAACTTACCGTTGGCTCTCGATTCTAATCTATCACTCCGATTTGCAAACGGATTTCACTGAAGCTGTAACTTTCATCCCAGAACATAGTTTAGGGGCCATTACCTCTTCAACTATAGTCATTTTTCTTTCGATTGCAAACGTAACCAGTTTTTCAATGGTGTAATGGTTTAACATAGAAAACTTACCGTTGGCTCTCGATTCTAATCTATCACTCCGATTTGCAAACGGATTTCACTGAAGCTGTAACTTTCATCCCAGAACATAGTTTAGGGGCCATTACCTCTTCAACTATAGTCATTTTTCTTTCGATTGCAAACGTAACCAGTTTTTCAATGGTGTAATGGTTTAACATAGAAAACTTACCGTTGGCTCTCGATTCTAATCTATCACTCCGATTTGCAAACGGATTTCACTGAAGCTGTAACTTTCATCCCAGAACATAGTTTAGGGGCATTACCTCTTCAACTATAGTCATTTTTCTTTCGATTGCAAACGTAACCAGTTTTTCAATGGTGTAATGGTTTAACATAGAAAACTTACCGTTGGCTCTCGATTCTAATCTATCACTCCGATTTGCAAACGGATTTCACTGAAGCTGTAACTTTCATCCCAGAACATAGTTTAGGGGCCATTACCTCTTCAACTATAGTCATTTTTCTTTCGATTGCAAACGTAACCAGTTTTTCAATGGTGTAATGGTTTAACATAGAAAACTTACCGTTGGCTCTCGATTCTAATCTATCACTCCGATTTGCAAACGGATTTCACTGAAGCTGTAACTTTCATCCCAGAACATAGTTTAGGGGCCATTACCTCTTCAACTATAGTCATTTTTCTTTCGATTGCAAACGTAACCAGTTTTTCAATGGTGTAATGGTTTAACATAGAAAACTTACCGTTGGCTCTCGATTCTAATCTATCACTCCGATTTGCAAACGGATTTCACTGAAGCTGTAACTTTCATCCCAGAACATAGTTTAGGGGCCATTACCTCTTCAACTATAGTCATTTTTCTTTCGATTGCAAACGTAACCAGTTTTTCAATGGTGTAATGGTTTAACATAGAAAACTTACCGTTGGCTCTCGATTCTAATCTATCACTCCGATTTGCAAACGGATTTCACTGAAGCTGTAACTTTCATCCCAGAACATAGTTTAGGGGGCCATTACCTCTTCAACTATAGTCATTTTTCTTTCGATTGCAAACGTAACCAGGTTTTTCAATGGTGTAATGGTTTAACATAGAAAACTTACCGTTGGCTCTCGATTCTAATCTATCACTCCGATTTGCAAACGGATTTCACTGAAGGCTGTAACTTTCATCCCAGAACATAGTTTAGGGCCATTACCTCTCAACTATAGTCATTTTTTCTTTCGATTGCAAACGTAACCAGTTTTTCAATGGTGTAATGGTTTAACATAGAAAACTTACCGTTGGCTCTCGATTCTAATCTATCACTCCGATTTGCAAACGGATTTCACTGAAGCTGTAACTTTCATCCCAGAACATAGTTTAGGGGCCATTACCTCTTCAACTATAGTCATTTTTCTTTCGATTGCAAACGTAACCAGTTTTTCAATGGTGTAATGGTTTAACATAGAAAACTTACCGTTGGCTCTCGATTCTAATCTATCACTCCGATTTGCAAACGGATTTCACTGAAGCTGTAACTTTCATCCCAGAACATAGTTAGGGGCCATTACCTCTTCAACTATAGTCATTTTTCTGTCGATTGCAAACGTAACCAGTTTTCAATGGTGTAATGTTTAACATAGAAACTTACCGTTGGCTCTCGATTCTAATCTATCACTCCGATTTGCAAACGGATTTCACTGAAGCTGTAACTTTCATCCCAGAACATAGTTTAGGGGCCATTACCTCTTCAACTATAGTCATTTTTCTTTCGATTGCAACGTAACCAGTTTTTCAATGGTGTAGATGGTTTAACATAGAAAACTTTACCGTTGGCTCTCGATTCTAATCTATCACTCCGATTTGCAAACGGATTTCACTGAAGCTGTAACTTTCATCCCAGAACATAGTTTAGGGGCCATTACCTCTTCAACTATAGTCATTTTTCTTTCGATTGCAAACGTAACCAGTTTTTCAATGGTGTAATGGTTTAACATAGAAAACTTACCGTTGGCTCTCGATTCTAATCTATCACTCCGATTTGCAAACGGATTTCACTGAAGCTGTAACTTCATCCCAGAACATAGTTTAGGGCCATTACCTCTTCAACTATAGTCATTTTTCTTTCGATTGCAAACGTAACCAGTTTTTCAATGGTGTAATGGTTTAACATAGAAACTTACCGTTGGCTCTCGATTCTAATCTATCACTCCGATTTGCAAACGGATTTCACTGAAGCTGTAACTTTCATCCCAGAACATAGTTTAGGGGCCATTACCTCTTCAACTATAGTCATTTTTCTTTCGATTGCAAACGTAACCAGTTTTTCAATGGTGTAATGGTTTAACATAGAAAACTTACCGTTGGCTCTCGATTCTAATCTATCACTCCGATTTGCAAACAGGATTTCACTGAAGCTGTACCTTTCATCCCAGAAACATAGTTTAGGGGCCATTACCGTCTTCAACTATAGTCATTTTTCTTTCGATTGCAAACGTAACAGTTTTTCAATGGTGTAATGGTTTAACATAGAAAACTTACCGTTGGCTCTCGATTCTAATCTATCACTCCGATTTGCAAACGGATTTTCACTGAAGCTGTAACTTTCATCCCAGAACATAGTTTAGGGGCCATTACCTCTTCAACTATAGTCATTTTTCTTTCGATTGCAAACGTAACCAGTTTTTCAATGGTGTAATGGTTAACATAGAAAACTTTACCGTTGGCTCTCGATTCTAATCTATCACTCCGATTTGCAAACGGATTTCACTGAAGCTGTAACTTTCATCCCAGAACATAGTTTAGGGGCCATTACCTCTTCAACTATAGTCATTTTTCTTTCGATTGCAAACGTAACAGTTTTTTAATGGTGTAATGGTTTAACATAGAAAACTTACCGTTGGCTCTCGATTCTAATCTATCACTCCGATTTGCAAACGGATTTTCACTGAAGCTGTAACTTTCATCCCAGAACATAGTTTAGGGGCCATTACCTCTTCAACTATAGTCATTTTTCTTTCGATTGCAAACGTAACCAGTTTTTCAATGGTGTAATGGTTTAACATAGAAAACTTACCGTTGGCTCTCGATTCTAATCTATCACTCCGATTTGCAAACGGATTTCACTGAAGCTGTAACTTTCATCCCAGAACATAGTTTAGGGGCCATTACCTCTTCAACTATAGTCATTTTCTTTCGATTGCAAACGTAACCAGTTTTTCAATGGTGTAATGGTTTAACATAGAAAACTTACCGTTGGCTCTCGATTCTAATCTATCACTCCGATTTGCAAACGGATTTCACTGAAGCTGTAACTTTCATCCCAGAACATAGTTTAGGGGCCATTACCTCTTCAACTATAGTCATTTTCTTTCGATTGCAAACGTAACCAGTTTTTCAATGGTGTAATGGTTTAACATAGAAAACTTACCGTTGGCTCTCGATTCTAATCTATCACTCCGATTTGCAAACGGATTTCACTGAAGCTGTAACTTTCATCCAAGACATAGTTTAGGGCCATTACCTCTTCAACTATAGTCATTTTTCTTTCGATTGCAAACGTAACCAGTTTTTCAATGGTGTAATGGTTTTAACATAGAAAACTTACCGTTTGCTCTCGATTCTAATCTATCACTCCGATTTGCAAACGGATTTCACTGAAGCTGTAACTTTCATCCAGAAACATAGTTTAGGGGCCATTACCTCTTCAACTATAGTCATTTTTCTTTCGATTGCAAACGTAACCAGTTTTTCAATGGTGTAATGGTTTAACATAGAAAACTTACCGTTGGCTCTCGATTCTAATCTATCACTCCGATTTGCAAACGGATTTCACTGAAGCTGTAACTTCATCCCAGAACATAGTTTAGGGGCCATTACCTCTTCAACTATAGTCATTTTTCTTTCGATTGCAAACGTAACCAGTTTTTCAATGGTGTAATGGTTTAACATAGAAAACTTACCGGTTGGCTCTCGATTCTAATCTATCACTCCGATTTGCAAACGGATTTCACTGAAGCTGTAACTTTCATCCCAGAACATAGTTTAGGGGCCATTACCTCTTCAACTATAGTCATTTTTCTTTCGATTGCAAACGTAACCAGTTTTTCAATGGTGTAATGGTTTAACATAGAAAACTTACCGTTGGCTCTCGATTCTAATCTATCACTCCGATTTGCAAACGGATTTCACTGAAGCTGTAACTTTCATCCAGAACATAGTTTAGGGCCATTACCTCTTCAACTATAGTCATTTTTCTTTCGATTGCAAACGTAACCAGTTTTTTCAATGGTGTAATGGTTTAACATAGAAAACTTACCGTTGGCTCTCGATTCTAATCTATCACTCCGATTTGCAAACGGATTTCACTGAAGCTGTAACTTTCATCCCAGAACATAGTTTAGGGGCCATTACCTCTTCAACTATAGTCATTTTTCTTTCGATTGCAAACGTAACCAGTTTTTCAATGGTGTAATGGTTTAACATAGAAAACTTACCGTTGCCTCTCGATTCTAATCTATCACTCCGATTTGCTAACGGATTTCACTGAAGCTGTAACTTTCATCCCAGAACATAGTTTAGGGGCCATTACCTCTTCAACTATAGTCATTTTTCTTTCGATTGCAAACGTAACCAGTTTTTCAATGGTGTAATGGTTTAACATAGAAAACTTACCGTTGGCTCTCGATTCTAATCTATCACTCCGATTTGCAAACGGATTTCACTGAAGCTGTTAACTTTCATCCCAGAACATAGTTAGGGGCCATTACCTCTTCAACTATAGTCATTTTTCTTTCGATTGCAAACGTAACCAGTTTTTCAATGGTGTAATGGTTAACATAGAAAACTTACCGTTGGCTCTCGATTCTAATCTATCACTCCGATTTGCAAACGGATTTCACTGAAGCTGTAACTTTCATCCCAGAACATAGTTTAGGGGCCATTACCTCTTCAACTATAGTCATTTTTCTTTCGATTGCAAACGTAACCAGTTTTTCAATGGTGTGTAATGGTTTAACATAGAAAACTTACGTTGGCTCTCGATTCTAATCTATCACTCCGATTTGCAAACGGATTTCACTGAAGCTGTAACTTTCATCCCAGAACATAGTTTAGGGCCATTACCTCTTCAACTATAGTCATTTTTCTTTCGATTGCAAACGTTACCAGTTTTTCAATGGTGTAATGGTTTAACATAGAAAACTTACCGTTGGCTCTCGATTCTAATCTATCACTCCGATTTGCAAACGGATTTCACTGAAGCTGTAACTTTCATCCCAGAACATAGTTTAGGGGCCATTACCTCTTCAACTATAGTCATTTTTCTTTCGATTGCAAACGTAACCAGTTTTTCAATGGTGTAATGGTTTAACATAGAAAACTTACCGTTGGCTCTCGATTCTAATCTATCACTCCGATTTGCAAACGGATTTCACTGAAGCTGTAACTTTCATCCCAGAACATAGTTTAGGGGCCATTACCTCTTCAACTATAGTCATTTTTCTTTCGATTGCAAACGTAACCAGTTTTTCAATGGTGTAATGGTTTAACATAGAAAACTTACCGTTGGCTCTCGATTCTAATCTATCACTCCGATTTGCAAACGGATTTCACTGAAGCTGTAACTTTCATCCCAGAACATAGTTTAGGGGCCATTACCTCTTCAACTATAGTCATTTTTCTTTCGATTGCAAACGTAACCAGTTTTTCAATGGTGTAATGGTTTAACATAGAAAACTTACCGTTGGCTCTCGATTCTAATCTATCACTCCGATTTGCAAACGGATTTCACTGAAGCTGTAACTTTCATCCCAGAACATAGTTTAGGGGCCATTACCTCTTCAACTATAGTCATTTTTCTTTCGATTGCAAACGTAACCAGTTTTTCAATGGTGTAATGGTTTAACATAGAAAACTTACCGTTGGCTCTCGATTCTAATCTATCACTCCGATTTGCAAACGGATTTCACTGAAGCTGTAACTTTCATCCCAGAACATAGTTTAGGGGCCATTACCTCTTCAACTATAGTCATTTTTCTTTCGATTGCAAACGTAACCAGTTTTTCAATGGTGTAATGGTTTAACATAGAAAACTTACCGTTGGCTCTCGATTCTAATCTATCACTCCGATTTGCAAACGGATTTCACTGAAGCTGTAACTTTCATCCCAGAACATAGTTTAGGGGCCATTACCTCTTCAACTATAGTCATTTTTCTTTCGATTGCAAACGTAACCAGTTTTTCAATGGTGTAATGGTTTAACATAGAAAACTTACCGTTGGCTCTCGATTCTAATCTATCACTCCGATTTGCAAACGGATTTCACTGAAGCTGTAACTTTCATCCCAGAACATAGTTTAGGGGCCATTACCTCTTCAACTATAGTCATTTTTCTTTCGATTGCAAACGTAACCAGTTTTTCAATGGTGTAATGGTTTAACATAGAAAACTTACCGTTGGCTCTCGATTCTAATCTATCACTCCGATTTGCAAACGGATTTCACTGAAGCTGTAACTTTCATCCCAGAACATAGTTTAGGGGCCATTACCTCTTCAACTATAGTCATTTTTCTTTCGATTGCAAACGTAACCAGTTTTTCAATGGTGTAATGGTTTAACATAGAAAACTTACCGTTGGCTCTCGATTCTAATCTATCACTCCGATTTGCAAACGGATTTCACTGAAGCTGTAACTTTCATCCCAGAACATAGTTTAGGGGCCATTACCTCTTCAACTATAGTCATTTTTCTTTCGATTGCAAACGTAACCAGTTTTTCAATGGTGTAATGGTTTAACATAGAAAACTTACCGTTGGCTCTCGATTCTAATCTATCACTCCGATTTGCAAACGGATTTCACTGAAGCTGTAACTTTCATCCCAGAACATAGTTTAGGGGCCATTACCTCTTCAACTATAGTCATTTTTCTTTCGATTGCAAACGTAACCAGTTTTTCAATGGTGTAATGGTTTAACATAGAAAACTTACCGTTGGCTCTCGATTCTAATCTATCACTCCGATTTGCAAACGGATTTCACTGAAGCTGTAACTTTCATCCCAGAACATAGTTTAGGGGCCATTACCTCTTCAACTATAGTCATTTTTCTTTCGATTGCAAACGTAACCAGTTTTTCAATGGTGTAATGGTTTAACATAGAAAACTTACCGTTGGCTCTCGATTCTAATCTATCACTCCGATTTGCAAACGGATTTCACTGAAGCTGTAACTTTCATCCCAGAACATAGTTTAGGGGCCATTACCTCTTCAACTATAGTCATTTTTCTTTCGATTGCAAACGTAACCAGTTTTTCAATGGTGTAATGGTTTAACATAGAAAACTTACCGTTGGCTCTCGATTCTAATCTATCACTCCGATTTGCAAACGGATTTCACTGAAGCTGTAACTTTCATCCCAGAACATAGTTTAGGGGCCATTACCTCTTCAACTATAGTCATTTTTCTTTCGATTGCAAACGTAACCAGTTTTTCAATGGTGTAATGGTTTAACATAGAAAACTTACCGTTGGCTCTCGATTCTAATCTATCACTCCGATTTGCAAACGGATTTCACTGAAGCTGTAACTTTCATCCCAGAACATAGTTTAGGGGCCATTACCTCTTCAACTATAGTCATTTTTCTTTCGATTGCAAACGTAACCAGTTTTTCAATGGTGTAATGGTTTAACATAGAAAACTTACCGTTGGCTCTCGATTCTAATCTATCACTCCGATTTGCAAACGGATTTCACTGAAGCTGTAACTTTCATCCCAGAACATAGTTTAGGGGCCATTACCTCTTCAACTATAGTCATTTTTCTTTCGATTGCAAACGTAACCAGTTTTTCAATGGTGTAATGGTTTAACATAGAAAACTTACCGTTGGCTCTCGATTCTAATCTATCACTCCGATTTGCAAACGGATTTCACTGAAGCTGTAACTTTCATCCCAGAACATAGTTTAGGGGCCATTACCTCTTCAACTATAGTCATTTTTCTTTCGATTGCAAACGTAACCAGTTTTTCAATGGTGTAATGGTTTAATATAGAAAACTTACCGTTGGCTCTCGATTCTAATCTATCACTCCGATTTGCAAACGGATTTCACTGAAGCTGTAACTTTCATCCCAGAACATAGTTTAGGGGCCATTACCTCTTCAACTATAGTCATTTTTCTTTCGATTGCAAACGTAACCAGTTTTTCAATGGTGTAATGGTTTAACATAGAAAACTTACCGTTGGCTCTCGATTCTAATCTATCACTCCGATTTGCAAACGGATTTCACTGAAGCTGTAACTTTCATCCCAGAACATAGTTTAGGGGCCATTACCTCTTCAACTATAGTCATTTTTCTTTCGATTGCAAACGTAACCAGTTTTTCAATGGTGTAATGGTTTAACATAGAAAACTTACCGTTGGCTCTCGATTCTAATCTATCACTCCGATTTGCAAACGGATTTCACTGAAGCTGTAACTTTCATCCCAGAACATAGTTTAGGGGCCATTACCTCTTCAACTATAGTCATTTTTCTTTCGATTGCAAACGTAACCAGTTTTTCAATGGTGTAATGGTTTAACATAGAAAGGGGCGTGGCTACGCAGCAGAGCTGAATGGAGGCTTGATCCCTGAGCTCCTGCTGTGATCACCCTTTAGAGCGACCTAAAGCAACCCAGAAAGCCCCAAAACAGCACTAAAAGGTGGGTGAACATCCCAGGATGGCTTCAGGCTACCGGAGAGTGTCTCAAAGACAGCAGAAACAGAGCAATTCAGTCCCCAGGAAGCTCTCCACGTTCTTTACTGAGGAAAACCAAGATGGCGCCGGCCATTACAGGCCCAGCCTGCATCAGGAGGCTAACTACAGGACCCCTCCACCGCTAGACCAGAGGAACAGGTACAGCCTTTTATTCACTCCCCAGGGAAGGAGAGACAGAGCGGACATACTGGAGGAGGAAAGTGAGGAGGAATATGGCATGCGGAGATCGGCAGAGGACAACAGAGAGCGAAGCCCGCTGAAGACGCCACAAACTTCCGGATTACAACGCGATTCCGTACGGAAATCCGACTATATACGGAAATTCGAATCCGACCGCATACGGAAATCCGAATCTGGAGACCCCAAGGTAGGACTCACACCGCACTCTACTCCTAGCCCATCTGAACAGCAGTCCCACCCAACCACCTATCCCGAACAGCAGACGCTCGCTGAACAACAACCTCATCCACCCATCCATCCATCCCCAACTGCACAACGTCACCCACCAGAAAACATATTTAGCACACTGGCCGCATTCCCTGCATCTGAAGAACCTATGTCACAGCAATTCTTCAAAAACTTTATGCTCTCCTTCAGCCAGATGCTAAGTGACAATATTACAGGCACCAGAGCAGACCTAAACGCACTCGCAGGCAATGTTGAGGTATTCGCTGCTGACACAGACCAGAGGATCTGCCTACTGGAAAATAAGGTGATTGAAATGTCCAAAAATTATAATGTCCTGGTGGATGCACATAAACAACTAGCGGATGAGAACAAGTGGATGAAGGAAAAGATAGCACATGGGGAAGACAGAAACAGGAGGAATAACATAAAAATAAGAGGGGTCCCTGAAACTGTCGCCAATGACCAGCTGAATGCTTATGTAGCAGACATCCTACACGCCACACTTCCTGACCTCAATCAAAGTGAGCTCACAGTGGATAGGGCCCACAGACTTCCCAAACCGGCCCATCTAGGAAAGAACCTACCAAGAGACGTCATAACAAGGATCCATTTCTTTCATGTCAAGGAGAAGTTACTGGCGGCAACAAGAGAGGGAAAGAAACTTCCAGGAGAGTACAAAGACCTTTCCCTGTTCCAGGATCTATCTCAGGCTACATTGAAAACCAGAAGAGACTTCTCACAGGTGACAACTACACTGAGGTACAGAAAGATTCCTTACAATTGGGGGTTCCCCCCCAAACTGATAATTTTTGACCATGGTACCACACACATTGTTAAAACCCCTGATGAAGGCCTTGATTTGCTGGCCAAGTGGGAGATCCCTGTTTTCATCCCAAGAGATCCAGTCAGAGACAGATCATTCCGCCCTCCTATCTCTCCCAAGCCGAGACAACTCCAAACATCGATGGACACCACCCCACCTTTGAACGTAGAAGAACAACTCAAAGCTGGGGAAGACACGGGTACCACCTGAACTATGGGTGATCCCCCACGGAACTTTCCCCCAACTAGACTTACCCCCTTAGGAATTCCTTTCCTGTAGGTGGTCAGTCACACTGGACGTCCACACCGGTGGACACTGACCGTAAGGTCATTGACTGTTTTTTGGAAGTTTAGACTTCCTGTTCTTTTTCTGTACTTCCTATTAAGTTTATTGTTATAGTTATTTCTTATCCTTTCTCTACCCCTCTTTAAGGAGTAGAGACACAGGGTTGGGTCAATTTAAGGGGGGTACGCACGGGTAGAACCGGATGCCTCTGCGTGCCCACCTCGGCCTTACCCTGACTTCTCTTCTGTTTCCTTTATTATTTTTTATTAGTATTAAGGTTTGCACACTGTCATGTCCACTAACTAAACTCTTTTTCCTCAGAGCCGAGATATACGGACGTTCTGGTAAGATAAGGTTTTATGATAACAACTCATGTTTTCTGCTTTTTCTATTTTATCTGTTTGATAAAGGGGACGTTTGCTTCATAGGTATTTTACAGCATAATATGAGGTATCATGAGTGATTGCCAACTTTTGTCTCTGAATGTCAGAGGGTTAAACTCTTATAGGAAAAGATATTTACTAAATAAGCTAACCAAAGAACAAAAACCAGACATTATTTGTCTACAAGAAACTCATTTATCAAAAATATCTGCATCTAGATTAAAAATCCACAACTATTCTACGGTTTTCCACTCAACATTCAGAGACAAAAGGAAAGCGGGAGTTTGTATCGCAATCAGGGATACTCTGGGACTGGTGGTGGAGAGGTCACATTGTAGTGAGGACGGTAGATTGGTGATGATTGCTGGGACTATTAACTCCCAAAATTTTACGTTTGCCAATATTTATGCCCCCAATCACCATCAAGTTAAATTTCTTAATAAAACATTCCAAAAAATACAAAAATTCCAAAAAGGTAATTTATTTATAGTAGGAGACATGAATGCAGTAGCCGACCCCCTATTAGACTCAACATCACAAACAAGAAGAGCCCAATCCATACTCCTGCCCTCACTAATCAAGAATGAATTATTTGACACTTGGAGGTGTATTCACCCCAAGGAAAAGGGTTACAGTTTTTATTCGCCAATCTACCAGTCCTTCACTAGGATAGACCATTGTTTAACCGACAGATTCTCTCTACCACTGGTCTCAGACATTACTATTGGTTCAAGAATTTGGTCCGATCACTCCCCTCTCACAGTCAAATTCTACTTAAAAGACGCTTCCCCCAAACAGACCAACTGGAAACTAAACAAATTTCTAATTAACTCAGAACACATTTTTCCCCTTATAAAAAACGAATTGCTGGAATATTTCCACTTTAATGATGCTAGTGTAACCTCCAGGGTCTCCTTATGGAATGCACACAAGGCATTCATGAGAGGAGTTCTCATGAAACAAGGAGCTATACACAAAAAGAAAGTAAGAGAAAAAACAGACCTTTTATTAAACAAAATCAGATCATTGGAAGTGGAGATATTCAGCAAAAATAAAAAAGGACTGACCAAGGAACTGGAGGAGAGGAGACAGGAGCTGGCAGAGTGTATGTACTATGAGTATGATAAATGGCAGACTAGACTAAGAGAGGATTGGTACCATGGAGGAAACAAAGCTGGTAAAGCAATGGCCCGGAAGATCAAAGGCCAAAGAATTTCCCAAAGAATTTTGAAGATGAAACATCCCCTAACAAAAACAGAAGTGCATCACCCTAAAGATATAGTAGAAGCGTTAGCCAAGTATTATGAAGGACTATATAATTTAGAATTAGACCCCAACATCCCCTCCCCAACCCCACAAAAAATTGATAAATATTTAGATAAAGTAAACCTCCCCTCACTATCTGATTTTGAAAAGAAATATCTCTCTACCCCCTTTTCCCAAGCTGAAGTAGAAAATGTCATTAACACCTTAAAAAGAGATAAAGCCCCAGGCCCAGATGGTTACATAAACGATTATTATAAAAAATTTGTCAGTATCCTATCCAAGCCCCTAACTAATATGTTTAACGAAATAGCCACCCAACGTAGTTTCCCCAAAGAATCTTTAACCGCCTTCATATCCACTATCCCTAAAGAAGACAAAAACCCTGCAGACCCCAGTAGCTATAGACCTATCTCACTCCTCAACACTGACGTAAAGATATATGCCAAAATTATTGCTAACAGATTATCCCCCCTAATGCCCCAGCTTATTAATTCAGACCAGGTAGGTTTTATTAGAGGTAGGTCAACAAACGACGGCACAAGAAAGGCCCTCGCCATACTCCATCAGATCAAGCTCTGTCGGACGCCTACCCTCCTCGTCTCTTTAGACGCGGAGAAGGCGTTCGACAGAGTTAACTGGCTATATATGTCCAGAGTTCTTTCCAAATTTGGAATACCAGACTTCCTCCATGGTGCCATCCTAGCGTTATATACCTGCCCATCCGCTTGTGTTGCCTCTTCTGGCTCTGTCTCCTCACCTTTTAACATCACCAATGGTACCCGCCAGGGTTGTCCTCTCTCCCCCTTAATTTTTAATTTGACATTGGAACCCCTTGCACAAAAAATTAGAAATAATCCCAATATCCACGGTATTAAGATTGGTAACTATTCCACTAAATTAGGCCTCTACGCAGACGATGTGATACTATTTATCCAAAAACCCTCGATATCACTGCCAAATGCAACAGAGGAACTTGATGAGTTCTCAACAGTATCATATTACAAGCTCAATGAGCAAAAGACGGTCATTCTCCCTTGCTTCATACCTGCTAAGATGAAAGAAACTCTTAAGCAGTCCTGCCAGTACACCTGGAACGAGAAATCCATTAAATATCTTGGTATCCAGCTCACCCCAACCATTGCACAGATTTATAGAGAAAACTACGGCCCTTGGTTATCCAAAATTAAAGATAAGTTAGAATCCCTTTCCAAAGTAGAATTTTCATGGCTAGGTAGAATTGCAGCATTTAAAATGATGATCCTTCCCCAACTCCTCTACCTGTTCCGGAATCTCCCAATAAGAGTTCCCCAAAAATTCTTCACAGAATTACAAAAACAATTAAATCGATATTTTCTAAGAAACAGAAAGGCCAGGTTCTCCAATAAAATATTAACATCACACATCTCCAATATGGGTCTAGGTGCACCAAATGTGGAACTTTATTACAAGGCCACAGTTCTGGACCAATCCAGGTCAATCTGGACAAAAGATTCCACAAAACAATGGGTTGTTATTGAGGAAGAGCAACTACCACTAAAATCATTTAGAGAGTTTCTAGAATCCAGATTGACCTGGAAAATCCAACAACATATCCAGAACCCTGTCACTGCCAACTCTCTTAGACTATGGAAAGAACTAACTAACTTGAGCAAAAACGAGACGATGGCAGTGACAGTACCAACTTCCCTAGACACTTTGCATGCAGCTATAAAGAACTTGAATTTGGAGACCTGGACTGACCATGGATTAAAATCCATAGAAGATCTGTTGGGAGATTCCGGAATAAGATCCTTTGAAGACTTAACAGAAACATATGGAATCCCATCAACAGAGAAACCCACCTATGATAGAGTAGCTAGATTTTTTAATAAACATCCTTATACCCCCATCACCTTAGAACCCAAAATTATAAAACTCATTCAATTAGAAAACACTCATTTAAAAGGAACCTCAATATTTTATAGAACTTTACTAGACCTAAAAGAAACTTTCCCAAAATGGCAACTAACCAGGTGGCAGGACTGGCTGGGAGATGAAGCTGAAGTGGGTGTGGAGGAATGGGAGATGGCCGTCAAAGCACTCAAAAAGGTTTCTCACTGTGTGGGACACCATGAGAGTTTACTTAAAAGCATTTGGCGGTGGTATCTAACCCCCGAAAAGATAAGTAAATTTGATACCCATACATCCCCCCTGTGTTGGAGGGGCTGCAACCTGGCGGGTACCATGGAACATATCCTTTGGGAGTGCCCCAAGCTCCAGAACATGTGGAAAGATATTGGGACCTTTCTCCAACAACTCCCAATGTCTTTACAAACTATCCCCCCAGGCCTAGCGGTGTTAAATTTGGGTGCTCATTCTCTTCCCCCTCAGGAAAGAATGATCATCACCCATGTATTTATAGTGGTGAGAGGATTGTTAGCTCTATACTGGAAAACCCCCTACATACCAACTTTGGAAGAAATCCTCAGAAGAGTAGAGTCCAATCTTTTGGCCGAAAAGGCCTGGTCCATCAGGTGTGGAAATGTAAATTCCTTTCTTAAGAAAGCCGCTCTCTGGCCAACAGTTTATTTGAGTTCCAAACTATCAGATTTTTAAACAATCTCACTTCTCTTCCTTATGTGACATCAGGATAAGTGTGTATGTTACTCGTATGATCTTACCAGCTCCTCCATCCCATTTGGTTCATCCTATATCTCTATCTTCTTTTTAAAAGCTCTAAATTATCTGGACATGACAGTGTGCATAGTAGAGTAGTTGAATAGAATAGGTTAGGTTTAGGTTTAGGTTTAGGTAGTTAGTAATCAGTATTGTACATCAACACAATATTTGGAATCCCAACCAACCAACCATACGACATAGGAAGTCACCCCCATGCATTGCCTATTCCTGGTGTGCAACCTGAGGCAATATGGTAAACCTGTATATGGGTCTTACTCCCTGGGATCTATGTGGAGGGTTAGTCCCTCATTTCCCAGGTTGAGAGAGACCTGCTGATCACAGAATCTACTTCCACCATCTTGCCATGCACACCTTGAGTAGGAGCTACTTCCCCTTCACAATCATTTCTCTGATTTCTACATGTCAAATGAATATTTGGCATTCAGACTAACCAATTGACCCCAACTCAAGTAGTCAGATGTGTCAGTCATTATAACCAAACATTACTAACTCCAACACAATTGCAGTATACCACATTTAACAATAATTTAACAATTTTTTGATTTACAAGACCCCACAGGGAATCAGAAACCCATAGTATATAATTTAAAATAATTAAAATAACTTTGTATAAATTAATACTAAAATAATACACAATGATAGTACTCAATGATAGTTGGAAAAATTAAACATAGCTCAACATAAGAATATGAGAAATTGTTTAGAACACATTATACGCATTTACGCGCTCTTCGACAATGCTCATTGCGTACAATGTACAATCACTACAAGTAGCTACATACCAAATACGCGTTCTAAACCGGTTCTACGCGTATTTTCCCAACAATTAGATACCTCCACTATCCTCCCCAAGGTAAAACTTTAATAACTCAATACTTTATTACTCCTCATTAACTAGTCTCTTCTTTTTTCTTATGAAGGTTATAAAGATTTATGTACATATTTTCATATTATACTTTGTACCAATAAAGATAAGTCCTCTTAAAAACAACTAGAAACATCTGCTCAAAAAACAAATGTAAGTAATTTACATCAAAACTCAATTTCAATTTCACTGCAATTGATCTGCATTTGATTTCTGATATGCCTATCTACTTGTTTTTACACTCACTGTTAAAATTTGAAAATTCCAATAAAAATACTATTGTTACTGGTTTAACATAGAAAACTTACCGTTGGCTCTCGATTCTAATCTATCACTCCGATTTGCAAACGGATTTCACTGAAGCTGTAACTTTCATCCCAGAACATAGTTTAGGGGCCATTACCTCTTCAACTATAGTCATTTTTCTTTCGATTGCAAACGTAACCAGTTTTTCAATGGTGTAATGGTTTAACATAGAAAACTTACCGTTGGCTCTCGATTCTAATCTATCACTCCGATTTGCAAACGGATTTCACTGAAGCTGTAACTTTCATCCCAGAACATAGTTTAGGGGCCATTACCTCTTCAACTATAGTCATTTTTCTTTCGATTGCAAACGTAACCAGTTTTTCAATGGTGTAATGGTTTAACATAGAAAACTTACCGTTGGCTCTCGATTCTAATCTATCACTCCGATTTGCAAACGGATTTCACTGAAGCTGTAACTTTCATCCCAGAACATAGTTTAGGGGCCATTACCTCTTCAACTATAGTCATTTTTCTTTCGATTGCAAACGTAACCAGTTTTTCAATGGTGTAATGGTTTAACATAGAAAACTTACCGTTGGCTCTCGATTCTAATCTATCACTCCGATTTGCAAACGGATTTCACTGAAGCTGTAACTTTCATCCCAGAACATAGTTTAGGGGCCATTACCTCTTCAACTATAGTCATTTTTCTTCCGATTGCAAACGTAACCAGTTTTTCAATGGTGTAATGGTTTAACATAGAAAACTTACCGTTGGCTCTCGATTCTAATCTATCACTCCGATTTGCAAACGGATTTCACTGAAGCTGTAACTTTCATCCCAGAACATAGTTTAGGGGCCATTACCTCTTCAACTATAGTCATTTTTCTTTCGATTGCAAACGTAACCAGTTTTTCAATGGTGTAATGGTTTAACATAGAAAACTTACCGTTGGCTCTCGATTCTAATCTATCACTCCGATTTGCAAACGGATTTCACTGAAGCTGTAACTTTCATCCCAGAACATAGTTTAGGGGCCATTACCTCTTCAACTATAGTCATTTTTCTTTCGATTGCAAACGTAACCAGTTTTTCAATGGTGTAATGGTTTAACATAGAAAACTTACCGTTGGCTCTCGATTCTAATCTATCACTCCGATTTGCAAACGGATTTCACTGAAGCTGTAACTTTCATCCCAGAACATAGTTTAGGGGCCATTACCTCTTCAACTATAGTCATTTTTCTTTCGATTGCAAACGTAACCAGTTTTTCAATGGTGTAATGGTTTAACATAGAAAACTTACCGTTGGCTCTCGATTCTAATCTATCACTCCGATTTGCAAACGGATTTCACTGAAGCTGTAACTTTCATCCCAGAACATAGTTTAGGGGCCATTACCTCTTCAACTATAGTCATTTTTCTTTCGATTGCAAACGTAACCAGTTTTTCAATGGTGTAATGGTTTAACATAGAAAACTTACCGTTGGCTCTCGATTCTAATCTATCACTCCGATTTGCAAACGGATTTCACTGAAGCTGTAACTTTCATCCCAGAACATAGTTTAGGGGCCATTACCTCTTCAACTATAGTCATTTTTCTTTCGATTGCAAACGTAACCAGTTTTTCAATGGTGTAATGGTTTAACATAGAAAACTTACCGTTGCCTCTCGATTCTAATCTATCACTCCGATTTGCAAACGGATTTCACTGAAGCTGTAACTTTCATCCCAGAACATAGTTTAGGGGCCATTACCTCTTCAACTATAGTCATTTTTCTTTCGATTGCAAACGTAACCAGTTTTTCAATGGTGTAATGGTTTAACATAGAAAACTTACCGTTGGCTCTCGATTCTAATCTATCACTCCGATTTGCAAACGGATTTCACTGAAGCTGTAACTTTCATCCCAGAACATAGTTTAGGGGCCATTACCTCTTCAACTATAGTCATTTTTCTTTCGATTGCAAACGTAACCAGTTTTTCAATGGTGTAATGGTTTAACATAGAAAACTTACCGTTGGCTCTCGATTCTAATCTATCACTCCGATTTGCAAACGGATTTCACTGAAGCTGTAACTTTCATCCCAGAACATAGTTTAGGGGCCATTACCTCTTCAACTATAGTCATTTTTCTTTCGATTGCAAACGTAACCAGTTTTTCAATGGTGTAATGGTTTAACATAGAAAACTTACCGTTGGCTCTCGATTCTAATCTATCACTCCGATTTGCAAACGGATTTCACTGAAGCTGTAACTTTCATCCCAGAACATAGTTTAGGGGCCATTACCTCTTCAACTATAGTCATTTTTCTTTCGATTGCAAACGTAACCAGTTTTTCAATGGTGTAATGGTTTAACATAGAAAACTTACCGTTGGCTCTCGATTCTAATCTATCACTCCGATTTGCAAACGGATTTCACTGAAGCTGTAACTTTCATCCCAGAACATAGTTTAGGGGCCATTACCTCTTCAACTATAGTCATTTTTCTTTCGATTGCAAACGTAACCAGTTTTTCAATGGTGTAATGGTTTAACATAGAAAACTTACCGTTGGCTCTCGATTCTAATCTATCACTCCGATTTGCAAACGGATTTCACTGAAGCTGTAACTTTCATCCCAGAACATAGTTTAGGGGCCATTACCTCTTCAACTATAGTCATTTTTCTTTCGATTGCAAACGTAACCAGTTTTTCAATGGTGTAATGGTTTAACATAGAAAACTTACCGTTGGCTCTCGATTCTAATCTATCACTCCGATTTGCAAACGGATTTCACTGAAGCTGTAACTTTCATCCCAGAACATAGTTTAGGGGCCATTACCTCTTCAACTATAGTCATTTTTCTTTCGATTGCAAACGTAACCAGTTTTTCAATGGTGTAATGGTTTAACATAGAAAACTTACCGTTGGCTCTCGATTCTAATCTATCACTCCGATTTGCAAACGGATTTCACTGAAGCTGTAACTTTCATCCCAGAACATAGTTTAGGGGCCATTACCTCTTCAACTATAGTCATTTTTCTTTCGATTGCAAACGTAACCAGTTTTTCAATGGTGTAATGGTTTAACATAGAAAACTTACCGTTGGCTCTCGATTCTAATCTATCACTCCGATTTGCAAACGGATTTCACTGAAGCTGTAACTTTCATCCCAGAACATAGTTTAGGGGCCATTACCTCTTCAACTATAGTCATTTTTCTTTCGATTGCAAACGTAACCAGTTTTTCAATGGTGTAATGGTTTAACATAGAAAACTTACCGTTGGCTCTCGATTCTAATCTATCACTCCGATTTGCAAACGGATTTCACTGAAGCTGTAACTTTCATCCCAGAACATAGTTTAGGGGCCATTACCTCTTCAACTATAGTCATTTTTCTTTCGATTGCAAACGTAACCAGTTTTTCAATGGTGTAATGGTTTAACATAGAAAACTTACCGTTGGCTCTCGATTCTAATCTATCACTCCGATTTGCAAACGGATTTCACTGAAGCTGTAACTTTCATCCCAGAACATAGTTTAGGGGCCATTACCTCTTCAACTATAGTCATTTTTCTTTCGATTGCAAACGTAACCAGTTTTTCAATGGTGTAATGGTTTAACATAGAAAACTTACCGTTGGCTCTCGATTCTAATCTATCACTCCGATTTGCAAACGGATTTCACTGAAGCTGTAACTTTCATCCCAGAACATAGTTTAGGGGCCATTACCTCTTCAACTATAGTCATTTTTCTTTCGATTGCAAACGTAACCAGTTTTTCAATGGTGTAATGGTTTAACATAGAAAACTTACCGTTGGCTCTCGATTCTAATCTATCACTTCGATTTGCAAACGGATTTCACTGAAGCTGTAACTTTCATCCCAGAACATAGTTTAGGGGCCATTACCTCTTCAACTATAGTCATTTTTCTTTCGATTGCAAACGTAACCAGTTTTTCAATGGTGTAATGGTTTAACATAGAAAACTTACCGTTGCCTCTCGATTCTAATCTATCACTCCGATTTGCTAACGGATTTCACTGAAGCTGTAACTTTCATCCCAGAACATAGTTTAGGGGCCATTACCTCTTCAACTATAGTCATTTTTCTTTCGATTGCAAACGTAACCAGTTTTTCAATGGTGTAATGGTTTAACATAGAAAACTTACCGTTGCCTCTCGATTCTAATCTATCACTCCGATTTGCAAACGGATTTCACTGAAGCTGTAACTTTCATCCCAGAACATAGTTTAGGGGCCATTACCTCTTCAACTATAGTCATTTTTCTTTCGATTGCAAACGTAACCAGTTTTTCAATGGTGTAATGGTTTAACATAGAAAACTTACCGTTGGCTCTCGATTCTAATCTATCACTCCGATTTGCAAACGGATTTCACTGAAGCTGTAACTTTCATCCCAGAACATAGTTTAGGGGCCATTACCTCTTCAACTATAGTCATTTTTCTTTCGATTGCAAACGTAACCAGTTTTTCAATGGTGTAATGGTTTAACATAGAAAACTTACCGTTGGCTCTCGATTCTAATCTATCACTCCGATTTGCAAACGGATTTCACTGAAGCTGTAACTTTCATCCCAGAACATAGTTTAGGGGCCATTACCTCTTCAACTATAGTCATTTTTCTTTCGATTGCAAACGTAACCAGTTTTTCAATGGTGTAATGGTTTAACATAGAAAACTTACCGTTGGCTCTCGATTCTAATCTATCACTCCGATTTGCAAACGGATTTCACTGAAGCTGTAACTTTCATCCCAGAACATAGTTTAGGGGCCATTACCTCTTCAACTATAGTCATTTTTCTTTCGATTGCAAACGTAACCAGTTTTTCAATGGTGTAATGGTTTAACATAGAAAACTTACCGTTGGCTCTCGATTCTAATCTATCACTCCGATTTGCAAACGGATTTCACTGAAGCTGTAACTTTCATCCCAGAACATAGTTTAGGGGCCATTACCTCTTCAACTATAGTCATTTTTCTTTCGATTGCAAACGTAACCAGTTTTTCAATGGTGTAATGGTTTAACATAGAAAACTTACCGTTGGCTCTCGATTCTAATCTATCACTCCGATTTGCAAACGGATTTCACTGAAGCTGTAACTTTCATCCCAGAACATAGTTTAGGGGCCATTACCTCTTCAACTATAGTCATTTTTCTTTCGATTGCAAACGTAACCAGTTTTTCAATGGTGTAATGGTTTAACATAGAAAACTTACCGTTGCCTCTCGATTCTAATCTATCACTCCGATTTGCTAACGGATTTCACTGAAGCTGTAACTTTCATCCCAGAACATAGTTTAGGGGCCATTACCTCTTCAACTATAGTCATTTTTCTTTCGATTGCAAACGTAACCAGTTTTTCAATGGTGTAATGGTTTAACATAGAAAACTTACCGTTGGCTCTCGATTCTAATCTATCACTCCGATTTGCAAACGGATTTCACTGAAGCTGTAACTTTCATCCCAGAACATAGTTTAGGGGCCATTACCTCTTCAACTATAGTCATTTTTCTTTCGATTGCAAACGTAACCAGTTTTTCAATGGTGTAATGGTTTAACATAGAAAACTTACCGTTGGCTCTCGATTCTAATCTATCACTCCGATTTGCAAACGGATTTCACTGAAGCTGTAACTTTCATCCCAGAACATAGTTTAGGGGCCATTACCTCTTCAACTATAGTCATTTTTCTTTCGATTGCAAACGTAACCAGTTTTTCAATGGTGTAATGGTTTAACATAGAAAACTTACCGTTGGCTCTCGATTCTAATCTATCACTCCGATTTGCAAACGGATTTCACTGAAGCTGTAACTTTCATCCCAGAACATAGTTTAGGGGCCATTACCTCTTCAACTATAGTCATTTTTCTTTCGATTGCAAACGTAACCAGTTTTTCAATGGTGTAATGGTTTAACATAGAAAACTTACCGTTGGCTCTCGATTCTAATCTATCACTCCGATTTGCAAACGGATTTCACTGAAGCTGTAACTTTCATCCCAGAACATAGTTTAGGGGCCATTACCTCTTCAACTATAGTCATTTTTCTTTCGATTGCAAACGTAACCAGTTTTTCAATGGTGTAATGGTTTAACATAGAAAACTTACCGTTGGCTCTCGATTCTAATCTATCACTCCGATTTGCAAACGGATTTCACTGAAGCTGTAACTTTCATCCCAGAACATAGTTTAGGGGCCATTACCTCTTCAACTATAGTCATTTTTCTTTCGATTGCAAACGTAACCAGTTTTTCAATGGTGTAATGGTTTAACATAGAAAACTTACCGTTGGCTCTCGATTCTAATCTATCACTCCGATTTGCAAACGGATTTCACTGAAGCTGTAACTTTCATCCCAGAACATAGTTTAGGGGCCATTACCTCTTCAACTATAGTCATTTTTCTTTCGATTGCAAACGTAACCAGTTTTTCAATGGTGTAATGGTTTAACATAGAAAACTTACCGTTGGCTCTCGATTCTAATCTATCACTCCGATTTGCAAACGGATTTCACTGAAGCTGTAACTTTCATCCCAGAACATAGTTTAGGGGCCATTACCTCTTCAACTATAGTCATTTTTCTTTCGATTGCAAACGTAACCAGTTTTTCAATGGTGTAATGGTTTAACATAGAAAACTTACCGTTGGCTCTCGATTCTAATCTATCACTCCGATTTGCAAACGGATTTCACTGAAGCTGTAACTTTCATCCCAGAACATAGTTTAGGGGCCATTACCTCTTCAACTATAGTCATTTTTCTTTCGATTGCAAACGTAACCAGTTTTTCAATGGTGTAATGGTTTAACATAGAAAACTTACCGTTGGCTCTCGATTCTAATCTATCACTCCGATTTGCAAACGGATTTCACTGAAGCTGTAACTTTCATCCCAGAACATAGTTTAGGGGCCATTACCTCTTCAACTATAGTCATTTTTCTTTCGATTGCAAACGTAACCAGTTTTTCAATGGTGTAATGGTTTAACATAGAAAACTTACCGTTGGCTCTCGATTCTAATCTATCACTCCGATTTGCAAACGGATTTCACTGAAGCTGTAACTTTCATCCCAGAACATAGTTTAGGGGCCATTACCTCTTCAACTATAGTCATTTTTCTTTCGATTGCAAACGTAACCAGTTTTTCAATGGTGTAATGGTTTAACATAGAAAACTTACCGTTGGCTCTCGATTCTAATCTATCACTCCGATTTGCAAACGGATTTCACTGAAGCTGTAACTTTCATCCCAGAACATAGTTTAGGGGCCATTACCTCTTCAACTATAGTCATTTTTCTTTCGATTGCAAACGTAACCAGTTTTTCAATGGTGTAATGGTTTAACATAGAAAACTTACCGTTGGCTCTCGATCCTAATCTATCACTCCGATTTGCAAACGGATTTCACTGAAGCTGTAACTTTCATCCCAGAACATAGTTTAGGGGCCATTACCTCTTCAACTATAGTCATTTTTCTTTCGATTGCAAACGTAACCAGTTTTTCAATGGTGTAATGGTTTAACATAGAAAGGGGGCGTGGCTACGCAGCAGAGCTGAATGGAAGCCTGATCCAGCAGCTCCTGCTGATTTCACCCTAGAAAGCGACACAGAGCACCCTGAAAGCCCCAATTTCCAGCCTATATGATGGGGGAACACTCAGAGGACACTCCGGAGTGGCAGACTGCCAGAAACAAGCAGAAATCTAGAAGCACCATACCTCGGAAGCTCTCCAGCTTCTTTCCCACAGAGGAGCAAGATGGCCGCCGCCAGCACAGGCCTAGCCCCAGACATGAGGCTGAATACAACACCCCACCACCGCTGAGCCAAAGGAATCGCTTCAGCCAGCTTCAGACACCTTACCACAGGAAGGACAAGGTATACCATCATGAGGAAGACAGCGGAGAAGAAGACGAAGGTAATACCGCCGCCGGCACGGATTTTCGTGATCGGAGCCCCCGGAAAGAACGGATTCCGTATTCCGTTACGGATTCCGTATCCGCAAGACACTCCTCATCTGTTTCCGCATCTGGGACTCCAAAAACATCCTCTTCTGTACCATTTAGAAACCCCACATCTGGTCCACAAGGTACATATCCTCCACAATCCTCCCCTCATCTAGCAGATCATCTTACACATCCACCCATCCATCCATCCCAAACAAATGTTGTAAAAGATCCCCTGATGTCATTTACAGCCACTGATCAACCAGTGACACAGATCTTTTTCAAAGAGTTTATGGTCTCGTTTAGTGCCATCATGAACAATACTATGTCAGAGATGAGAGGAGACATGCATGCTCTGGTGATCCACCTGACTAATTACACTCAGCAGACAGATGAGAGGCTCACTAGACTCGAAAACAGAATCGTAGAGATGTCTGAGGCCCATAATACCTTGGTGGATGCTCACAAGGAACTCATGAAGGAAAATATAGAGATAAAAGAAAAGTTAGCAGATGGGGAGGACAGAAATCGGAGGAATAACCTCAAGATAAGGGGGGTCCCGGAGACAATTCACAATGACGACCTTAAAGACTATGTGATGAAGATACTGAAGACAACCTTTCCTACTTTAACGCAAAGTGAGCTCACAGTGGACAGAGCTCATAGGCTCCCCAAACCAACCCACATCCCAAAACATCTCCCTAGGGATGTGATAACTCGCATCCATTTCTTCCATGTCAAAGAAATGCTGTTTGGTGCGGTCAGAGGAGGGAAGAAATTGCCGGATCCATATAGTGACCTGACACTTTATCAAGACCTGTCGCGAGCTACTCTCCAATCAAGACGCACATTTTCCCAGGTTACAGCTACTCTTCGCTACAAGAAGATTGAGTACTCCTGGGGCTTTCCGCCGAAACTAATCATCAGAGACAGTGGAACAACTTACGTGGCCCGGAGTGCACAGGAGGGCCTCAATCTTCTATCCAAATGGGGCATACCTATGCTGGCTCCCAGAGATTGGAACAAAGACAGACCCTATCGACCTCCACTTCTGCCTAAACCACTTATGCCCATTCCATCCCCTATGGAAACCTCCATTCCAGAAACCCCTGACAAGGACAAAGCGGATGGGGCTTCAGGGGGTACCTGAACTGCTGGGTGATATGCCACAAACTTTCCCTCACCTTTGCCTTTCTCCCTTGGAACTGTTTCCTTAGGTGGAAAGTCTCCTGAAGGTCCACATTGGTGGACACTGCCCTTAGGTTTGAACACAACCTTAGGTGTTATCAGAACTCTCTTGAAGTTTAGTGTTTATCACTGATTTGCTCTCTTCTTCTCCTTTCTCCTTCATACTTTCTCTCCATTCTCATCTCTTCCTCTACTTCACCTTAAGGAGACACCAGGGAGGGTAGAACCGGATGCCTCTCCCTGAGTCTCCTCTCTTCTCTCCTTTCTCAGGTTCAATATTGTTATTGTTTAGGTTTGTAACATTGATGTTGTTGCTGTTGTCCCGACTAACTTTTTTTTCCCTTCTAAATACAGATGATTTTATTTACAGGATTATGGTCTGGAGCCGGCCTACGAACGGTCAACATTATATACTAATCAGTAAGTACTGCATTCACTCAATAGATAATGTCACATGATTGTAAGATTCTTTCCATGAATGTGAGGGGGCTCAACTCCTGTAGAAAACGATATCTTCTACAGAAGCTGATCAAAGAGCAAAAGGTTGATATTGTCTGTGTCCAGGAAACACATTTAAATAAAGCTGCCGCAACTAAACTTAAATTACACCAATTTTCAACAATATTCCACTCTACACTGAAGAGTGACAAGAAAAAAGCTGGAGTATTGATAGCTGTCAATGACTCACTGGGTTTGGTGATTAAAGACTCTTTCTCTAGTGATGATGGGAGGATGGTAGTGATCTCTGGTTCTATCAATTCAAAAGATTACACCTTTGCCAACTTATACGTCCCCAACTCTCACCAGACAACATTCCTCAATAAAAAACTAAACAAAATAACTAAAATCTCAAAGGGCAACCTTTTTATTGTGGGTGATTTAAACTCTATAATGGATCCCCAAATGGATTGCTCCTCAAAAACCAGAAGAGCCCATTCCATTTTACAACAGACTTTGATAAAACATGAACTATTTGATTCATGGAGGTGCTTACATCCAAAAGAGAAACAATTCACTTTCTATTCCCCAATTTTTAAATCATTTACCCGTATAGATCACTGCTTAACAGACAAATTTTCACTCCCTTTAGTTTCCAATATTGAATTTGGCCCCAGGATATGGTCTGATCATACCCCAGTTTTACTTAAGATCTCACTTCAGAATACGAACCCACAACAATTCATTTGGAGGATGAACAAATTTATTTTAAATTCAGAGAAATACTCCCCTACAATTAAAAAGGACCTGATTGAGTATTTTGAGATCAATGATACTAAAGAGATATCAAAGCTAACTGTTTGGAACGCACACAAAGCATTCATTAGGGGTACCTTCATCAAACAAAGCGCCATACACAACAAAAAAATTAAAGAAAAAACCAACTCCCTTTTAGATAAAATCAAAAGCCTAGAAAAAGAAATCTATAACAAACACAAAACAGAACTCATCCCAGTATTAGAAGAAACAAGACAAGAGCTAGCTGACACCATGTACTATCAATACGATAGATGGCAGACGATGCTTAAAGAGAAGTGGTATTATGACAGGGATAGAGCAGGGAAGGCCATGGCCCGTAAAATAAAAGGGAAAAGAATCTATACAAGAATAACTAAAATCACTCACCCAAAAAATAATATAGAAGTTCATCACCCCAAAGACATCGTGGATGCCCTGGCTAACTATTATGAAGGCCTTTACAACCTTGAGAATGATCCCAACACCATCACTCCAAATATCCAAGACATAGACCAATATTTAGAATCAGTTAACTTACCCAGCCTCTCTGACTTTGAACAAAATTCCTTAGCCGTCCCCTTCTATCAGCAAGAAGTAATATCCGCCATCAATTCTCTTAAAAGCGATAAGTCCCCTGGCCCGGATGGCTTTATTAACGAATATTTTAAAAAATTTATATCCATACTTGCAGGCCCTCTCACCAATATGTTTAACGAAGCAGCTAGCAAAGGTAATTTCCCTAAAGAATCCCTATCAGCCCTTATCACTACTATTCCCAAAGAAGATAAAAACCCATTAGATCCCAGCAGTTACAGACCCATTTCCCTACTAAATACAGACATTAAAATATACGCCCGAATCATAGCAAACAGATTAGCCCCCTTAATTCCCCAACTCATTCACCCTGACCAGGTAGGTTTCACACGAGGCAGGTCAACATGCGATGGCACTAGAAAGGTCCTTGATTTAATACATAAAGTAGGGCTCTGTCGGACGCCTACCCTCCTAGTCTCCTTGGACGCGGAGAAGGCGTTCGACAGAGTCAATTGGTTGTACTTGTCCAGAGTGCTCACCAAATTCGGTATCCCAGGTTTCTTACACAGAGCAATTATGGCTCTTTATACTAACCCTTCTGCTAAGGTCTTATCCTCAGGTTCGTTGTCCTATGCTTTTAACATCCAAAATGGTACCCGTCAAGGCTGCCCGCTCTCCCCCCTAATTTTTAACCTGACACTGGAACCTCTGGCCCAAAATATCAGAGACAATCCGCATATTCATGGTATTAAAGTTGACAAATCCATTTATAAATTAGGCTTATACGCCGATGACATTATATTACTAATACAAAAACCCTTAGTTTCCTTGCCAAATGCTCAATCTGAACTAGACAAATTCTCCCGTATCTCTTATTACAAGCTTAACCAAAACAAAACTATTATTCTTCCGTGCAACATCTCCCAAAATATTAAAAATTCCATAAAGGAAAACTGCAGTTTCATATGGAGCGAAAAGTCCATAAAATACCTAGGAATATACCTCACCCCTACACTATCCACTTTATACAAAGAAAATTATCACCCATGGTTGAAAAAACTCAAAGAAAAATTAGATGCTCTAGCCAAAATAGAATACTCCTGGATGGGTAGGGCAGCATCTTTCAAAATGATGATTCTTCCTCAGCTCCTATACCTGTTCAGGAACTTACCCATAAAAATCCCACAATCCTTTTTTATTACTCTTCAAAAATCCCTCAATGGCTTTATCCTAGCACACAAAAAATCCAGGTTCTCCAACAGAGTCCTTACTACACACACCTCAAATTTGGGACTTGGAGTCCCTAACCTAGAGTCGTACTATAAAGCTACTGTATTAGACCAGTCTAGGTCAGCATGGTTAGAGGACTACTCAAAACAATGGGTTTCTATAGAGGAAGATCAGCTTCCATACAAATCCTTCAAACTGTTTCTTAAAGCCAGATTGACTTGGAAGACTAGACAGTGTATACAAAATCCAATAACCGCTAACACTATAAGGTTGTGGAGGGAAGTATCCAACTTGAGTAAAGAAGACGTCTTAGCTATAGAATCAGACTCCCCACTAAGAACCTTATATGCTGTTGTTAAAAATATAGACCTAGAAAACTGGGTTCAGTGTGGCATAGAATCTATAGAGGACCTGTTGGAGGACACTGAGATAAAATCGCTAGAACAACTCACATCTACATATGGTATTTCACAGTCAGATAAACCATTATATTCCAAAATCAGTAAATTTTTTCATTATCACCCTTATACCCCAATTTCTTTAACCCCCCAAATCAATAAAATAATTAGGCCTGAAAGCAGCAAAATTAAAGGTACATCAATTTTCTACAAATCACTATTAGCGATGAAAGATACTGCTCCTAGGTGGCAATTAGAAAGCTGGCAGAAATACTTAGAGATTGAAATTAGCCCTGAAGAGTGGGAACTAACTCTGAGATCAGTGAGGAAATCTTCCCATTGTATAAAACACCATGAAAGCTTATTGAAAACCATTTGGCAATGGTACTACACACCAGAAAGAATTTCTAAATTCGATTCCAAAACGTCTCCTCTATGCTGGAGAAATTGCAACTTGACGGGTACTATAGGCCACATCTTATGGGACTGCCCAAAACTAAAAGACCTGAGGAAGGATATTGAAGCTTTCCTAGGGAAACTCCCCACATCAATCCGTCCCATACCACCTGGTATGGCCCTGCTTCACTTGGGTATCAGAGATCTGCCGCCCCAAGAAAGACTCATATACAACCAAATTTTTATAGTTACTAGAAACCAATTAGCTTTAAATTGGAAAACTACAACAATTCCTTCACTGGGCGAAATTATCAGAATAATAGAATCCAACATGCTTGCAGAAAAGGCATGGGCAATTAGATCCGGATGCTTAAGGACTTTCTTGGATAAAGCGGATCTCTGGCCTACTCTATTTACAAAATCCAAACTTCTCGAATTTTGAAACTTTGAACTCTATATATATATACAAATATATACAAATAAGTAGGTTTACATGCTATTGTGCTCTCTCTCACATCATGGAAAATAACCTGGTGAATGCTCTGACCTAGTAGGCTCGGCTCCAGTCGGTGATGAATCTGACAGTTCTGTAATAGAAGTATTCAAAAACATCTATGGGACATCATTGGGACAACTTGTTCTTGTTGTTGTTTAATGTAGTTTAGTTTAGTTAACTTAGTTAACTCCAAATATAACTCAGACATTAATCCAACCTCTAGACTGAGATTGAAGTTATACACCAGCAGATACAGAATCTGACTTCACAGGTATAGATAGACTGATGGGTAGGAGATTACTCCCCGGCAAGTCCATACACAACAGGAGATCCACTCCCTGGGATCTCTGTAGGGTGGTTTCAATCCCCCATTTCCCAGGTTGAGAGGACTCCCTAACCTCTACAGCCATATGGACAGCCTAGGAGGAATTTAACAGCAACAACCTACTTGTCTTATCCCAATCAGTTCCCATTTAATAAGACCTTCTGTTATACCTGAATAAATTTAGATCAGCTATAAGATACCTTGTTTACATTAGAAAGGATTCATGAAGATGTAAGATTAGTAATATAGATTTCACTGACCTTCTCAGAACCTCTGCATATAATAATTATCTACCATATTCAGGTACTGTCAAACATCAGTTTTTGACGCCCAACACTAACCCAACCCTTCTAGTTGAATAGATTATTAGATCACTGTTTTGTACTACAAATACAATAGGCGATAATAGGACACTTCATCTTCACTGTTTCTGAATATGATTACATTATTATGTTATGATACTGCAACAATTTTAATATGTATTTTAATGTTTATTTGTTACCTTATTTGAGTCTTCTCTGACTCCAAGACCTCCCTAATACTGCTCTGTTGACTCAAATATCTATCTCTCTGTTTTGTTTGAATACATACAGTACACGGACTATATTGAATGTACCGATTGCCTTAATGTTTACCTTTACTTTTATTTACATATGATGTACACATAACATGTCTATTCTCTGTTATATTTCAAACTTCAATAAAAAATAAAGAAATTGGTTTAACATAGAAAACTTACCATTGGCTCTCGATTCTAATCTATCACTCCGATTTGCAAACGGATTTCACTGAAGCTGTAACTTTCATCCCAGAACATAGTTTAGGGGCCATTACCTCTTCAACTATAGTCATTTTTCTTTCGATTGCAAACGTAACCAGTTTTTCAATGGTGTAATGGTTTAACATAGAAAACTTACCGTTGGCTCTCGATTCTAATCTATCACTCCGATTTGCAAACGGATTTCACTGAAGCTGTAACTTTCATCCCAGAACATAGTTTAGGGGCCATTACCTCTTCAACTATAGTCATTTTTCTTTCGATTGCAAACGTAACCAGTTTTTCAATGGTGTAATGGTTTAACATAGAAAACTTACCGTTGGCTCTCGATTCTAATCTATCACTCCGATTTGCAAACGGATTTCACTGAAGCTGTAACTTTCATCCCAGAACATAGTTTAGGGGCCATTACCTCTTCAACTATAGTCATTTTTCTTTCGATTGCAAACGTAACCAGTTTTTCAATGGTGTAATGGTTTAACATAGAAAACTTACCGTTGGCTCTCGATTCTAATCTATCACTCCGATTTGCAAACGGATTTCACTGAAGCTGTAACTTTCATCCCAGAACATAGTTTAGGGGCCATTACCTCTTCAACTATAGTCATTTTTCTTTCGATTGCAAACGTAACCAGTTTTTCAATGGTGTAATGGTTTAACATAGAAAACTTACCGTTGGCTCTCGATTCTAATCTATCACTCCGATTTGCAAACGGATTTCACTGAAGCTGTAACTTTCATCCCAGAACATAGTTTAGGGGCCATTACCTCTTCAACTATAGTCATTTTTCTTTCGATTGCAAACGTAACCAGTTTTTCAATGGTGTAATGGTTTAACATAGAAAACTTACCGTTGGCTCTCGATTCTAATCTATCACTCCGATTTGCAAACGGATTTCACTGAAGCTGTAACTTTCATCCCAGAACATAGTTTAGGGGCCATTACCTCTTCAACTATAGTCATTTTTCTTTCGATTGCAAACGTAACCAGTTTTTCAATGGTGTAATGGTTTAACATAGAAAACTTACCGTTGGCTCTCGATTCTAATCTATCACTCCGATTTGCAAACGGATTTCACTGAAGCTGTAACTTTCATCCCAGAACATAGTTTAGGGGCCATTACCTCTTCAACTATAGTCATTTTTCTTTCGATTGCAAACGTAACCAGTTTTTCAATGGTGTAATGGTTTAACATAGAAAACTTACCGTTGGCTCTCGATTCTAATCTATCACTCCGATTTGCAAACGGATTTCACTGAAGCTGTAACTTTCATCCCAGAACATAGTTTAGGGGCCATTACCTCTTCAACTATAGTCATTTTTCTTTCGATTGCAAACGTAACCAGTTTTTCAATGGTGTAATGGTTTAACATAGAAAACTTACCGTTGGCTCTCGATTCTAATCTATCACTCCGATTTGCAAACGGATTTCACTGAAGCTGTAACTTTCATCCCAGAACATAGTTTAGGGGCCATTACCTCTTCAACTATAGTCATTTTTCTTTCGATTGCAAACGTAACCAGTTTTTCAATGGTGTAATGGTTTAACATAGAAAACTTACCGTTGCCTCTCGATTCTAATCTATCACTCCGATTTGCAAACGGATTTCACTGAAGCTGTAACTTTCATCCCAGAACATAGTTTAGGGGCCATTACCTCTTCAACTATAGTCATTTTTCTTTCGATTGCAAACGTAACCAGTTTTTCAATGGTGTAATGGTTTAACATAGAAAACTTACCGTTGGCTCTCGATTCTAATCTATCACTCCGATTTGCAAACGGATTTCACTGAAGCTGTAACTTTCATCCCAGAACATAGTTTAGGGGCCATTACCTCTTCAACTATAGTCATTTTTCTTTCGATTGCAAACGTAACCAGTTTTTCAATGGTGTAATGGTTTAACATAGAAAACTTACCGTTGGCTCTCGATTCTAATCTATCACTCCGATTTGCAAACGGATTTCACTGAAGCTGTAACTTTCATCCCAGAACATAGTTTAGGGGCCATTACCTCTTCAACTATAGTCATTTTTCTTTCGATTGCAAACGTAACCAGTTTTTCAATGGTGTAATGGTTTAACATAGAAAACTTACCGTTGGCTCTCGATTCTAATCTATCACTCCGATTTGCAAACGGATTTCACTGAAGCTGTAACTTTCATCCCAGAACATAGTTTAGGGGCCATTACCTCTTCAACTATAGTCATTTTTCTTTCGATTGCAAACGTAACCAGTTTTTCAATGGTGTAATGGTTTAACATAGAAAACTTACCGTTGGCTCTCGATTCTAATCTATCACTCCGATTTGCAAACGGATTTCACTGAAGCTGTAACTTTCATCCCAGAACATAGTTTAGGGGCCATTACCTCTTCAACTATAGTCATTTTTCTTTCGATTGCAAACGTAACCAGTTTTTCAATGGTGTAATGGTTTAACATAGAAAACTTACCGTTGGCTCTCGATTCTAATCTATCACTCCGATTTGCAAACGGATTTCACTGAAGCTGTAACTTTCATCCCAGAACATAGTTTAGGGGCCATTACCTCTTCAACTATAGTCATTTTTCTTTCGATTGCAAACGTAACCAGTTTTTCAATGGTGTAATGGTTTAACATAGAAAACTTACCGTTGGCTCTCGATTCTAATCTATCACTCCGATTTGCAAACGGATTTCACTGAAGCTGTAACTTTCATCCCAGAACATAGTTTAGGGGCCATTACCTCTTCAACTATAGTCATTTTTCTTTCGATTGCAAACGTAACCAGTTTTTCAATGGTGTAATGGTTTAACATAGAAAACTTACCGTTGGCTCTCGATTCTAATCTATCACTCCGATTTGCAAACGGATTTCACTGAAGCTGTAACTTTCATCCCAGAACATAGTTTAGGGGCCATTACCTCTTCAACTATAGTCATTTTTCTTTCGATTGCAAACGTAACCAGTTTTTCAATGGTGTAATGGTTTAACATAGAAAACTTACCGTTGGCTCTCGATTCTAATCTATCACTCCGATTTGCAAACGGATTTCACTGAAGCTGTAACTTTCATCCCAGAACATAGTTTAGGGGCCATTACCTCTTCAACTATAGTCATTTTTCTTTCGATTGCAAACGTAACCAGTTTTTCAATGGTGTAATGGTTTAACATAGAAAACTTACCGTTGGCTCTCGATTCTAATCTATCACTCCGATTTGCAAACGGATTTCACTGAAGCTGTAACTTTCATCCCAGAACATAGTTTAGGGGCCATTACCTCTTCAACTATAGTCATTTTTCTTTCGATTGCAAACGTAACCAGTTTTTCAATGGTGTAATGGTTTAACATAGAAAACTTACCGTTGGCTCTCGATTCTAATCTATCACTCCGATTTGCAAACGGATTTCACTGAAGCTGTAACTTTCATCCCAGAACATAGTTTAGGGGCCATTACCTCTTCAACTATAGTCATTTTTCTTTCGATTGCAAACGTAACCAGTTTTTCAATGGTGTAATGGTTTAACATAGAAAACTTACCGTTGGCTCTCGATTCTAATCTATCACTCCGATTTGCAAACGGATTTCACTGAAGCTGTAACTTTCATCCCAGAACATAGTTTAGGGGCCATTACCTCTTCAACTATAGTCATTTTTCTTTCGATTGCAAACGTAACCAGTTTTTCAATGGTGTAATGGTTTAACATAGAAAACTTACCGTTGGCTCTCGATTCTAATCTATCACTCCGATTTGCAAACGGATTTCACTGAAGCTGTAACTTTCATCCCAGAACATAGTTTAGGGGCCATTACCTCTTCAACTATAGTCATTTTTCTTTCGATTGCAAACGTAACCAGTTTTTCAATGGTGTAATGGTTTAACATAGAAAACTTACCGTTGGCTCTCGATTCTAATCTATCACTCCGATTTGCAAACGGATTTCACTGAAGCTGTAACTTTCATCCCAGAACATAGTTTAGGGGCCATTACCTCTTCAACTATAGTCATTTTTCTTTCGATTGCAAACGTAACCAGTTTTTCAATGGTGTAATGGTTTAACATAGAAAACTTACCGTTGGCTCTCGATTCTAATCTATCACTCCGATTTGCAAACGGATTTCACTGAAGCTGTAACTTTCATCCCAGAACATAGTTTAGGGGCCATTACCTCTTCAACTATAGTCATTTTTCTTTCGATTGCAAACGTAACCAGTTTTTCAATGGTGTAATGGTTTAACATAGAAAACTTACCGTTGGCTCTCGATTCTAATCTATCACTCCGATTTGCAAACGGATTTCACTGAAGCTGTAACTTTCATCCCAGAACATAGTTTAGGGGCCATTACCTCTTCAACTATAGTCATTTTTCTTTCGATTGCAAACGTAACCAGTTTTTCAATGGTGTAATGGTTTAACATAGAAAACTTACCGTTGGCTCTCGATTCTAATCTATCACTCCGATTTGCAAACGGATTTCACTGAAGCTGTAACTTTCATCCCAGAACATAGTTTAGGGGCCATTACCTCTTCAACTATAGTCATTTTTCTTTCGATTGCAAACGTAACCAGTTTTTCAATGGTGTAATGGTTTAACATAGAAAACTTACCGTTGGCTCTCGATTCTAATCTATCACTCCGATTTGCAAACGGATTTCACTGAAGCTGTAACTTTCATCCCAGAACATAGTTTAGGGGCCATTACCTCTTCAACTATAGTCATTTTTCTTTCGATTGCAAACGTAACCAGTTTTTCAATGGTGTAATGGTTTAACATAGAAAACTTACCGTTGGCTCTCGATTCTAATCTATCACTCCGATTTGCAAACGGATTTCACTGAAGCTGTAACTTTCATCCCAGAACATAGTTTAGGGGCCATTACCTCTTCAACTATAGTCATTTTTCTTTCGATTGCAAACGTAACCAGTTTTTCAATGGTGTAATGGTTTAACATAGAAAACTTACCGTTGGCTCTCGATTCTAATCTATCACTCCGATTTGCAAACGGATTTCACTGAAGCTGTAACTTTCATCCCAGAACATAGTTTAGGGGCCATTACCTCTTCAACTATAGTCATTTTTCTTTCGATTGCAAACGTAACCAGTTTTTCAATGGTGTAATGGTTTAACATAGAAAACTTACCGTTGGCTCTCGATTCTAATCTATCACTCCGATTTGCAAACGGATTTCACTGAAGCTGTAACTTTCATCCCAGAACATAGTTTAGGGGCCATTACCTCTTCAACTATAGTCATTTTTCTTTCGATTGCAAACGTAACCAGTTTTTCAATGGTGTAATGGTTTAACATAGAAAACTTACCGTTGGCTCTCGATTCTAATCTATCACTCCGATTTGCAAACGGATTTCACTGAAGCTGTAACTTTCATCCCAGAACATAGTTTAGGGGCCATTACCTCTTCAACTATAGTCATTTTTCTTTCGATTGCAAACGTAACCAGTTTTTCAATGGTGTAATGGTTTAACATAGAAAACTTACCGTTGGCTCTCGATTCTAATCTATCACTCCGATTTGCAAACGGATTTCACTGAAGCTGTAACTTTCATCCCAGAACATAGTTTAGGGGCCATTACCTCTTCAACTATAGTCATTTTTCTTTCGATTGCAAACGTAACCAGTTTTTCAATGGTGTAATGGTTTAACATAGAAAACTTACCGTTGGCTCTCGATTCTAATCTATCACTCCGATTTGCAAACGGATTTCACTGAAGCTGTAACTTTCATCCCAGAACATAGTTTAGGGGCCATTACCTCTTCAACTATAGTCATTTTTCTTTCGATTGCAAACGTAACCAGTTTTTCAATGGTGTAATGGTTTAACATAGAAAACTTACCGTTGGCTCTCGATTCTAATCTATCACTCCGATTTGCAAACGGATTTCACTGAAGCTGTAACTTTCATCCCAGAACATAGTTTAGGGGCCATTACCTCTTCAACTATAGTCATTTTTCTTTCGATTGCAAACGTAACCAGTTTTTCAATGGTGTAATGGTTTAACATAGAAAACTTACCGTTGGCTCTCGATTCTAATCTATCACTCCGATTTGCAAACGGATTTCACTGAAGCTGTAACTTTCATCCCAGAACATAGTTTAGGGGCCATTACCTCTTCAACTATAGTCATTTTTCTTTCGATTGCAAACGTAACCAGTTTTTCAATGGTGTAATGGTTTAACATAGAAAACTTACCGTTGGCTCTCGATTCTAATCTATCACTCCGATTTGCAAACGGATTTCACTGAAGCTGTAACTTTCATCCCAGAACATAGTTTAGGGGCCATTACCTCTTCAACTATAGTCATTTTTCTTTCGATTGCAAACGTAACCAGTTTTTCAATGGTGTAATGGTTTAACATAGAAAACTTACCGTTGGCTCTCGATTCTAATCTATCACTCCGATTTGCAAACGGATTTCACTGAAGCTGTAACTTTCATCCCAGAACATAGTTTAGGGGCCATTACCTCTTCAACTATAGTCATTTTTCTTTCGATTGCAAACGTAACCAGTTTTTCAATGGTGTAATGGTTTAACATAGAAAACTTACCGTTGGCTCTCGATTCTAATCTATCACTCCGATTTGCAAACGGATTTCACTGAAGCTGTAACTTTCATCCCAGAACATAGTTTAGGGGCCATTACCTCTTCAACTATAGTCATTTTTCTTTCGATTGCAAACGTAACCAGTTTTTCAATGGTGTAATGGTTTAACATAGAAAACTTACCGTTGGCTCTCGATTCTAATCTATCACTCCGATTTGCAAACGGATTTCACTGAAGCTGTAACTTTCATCCCAGAACATAGTTTAGGGGCCATTACCTCTTCAACTATAGTCATTTTTCTTTCGATTGCAAACGTAACCAGTTTTTCAATGGTGTAATGGTTTAACATAGAAAACTTACCGTTGGCTCTCGATTCTAATCTATCACTCCGATTTGCAAACGGATTTCACTGAAGCTGTAACTTTCATCCCAGAACATAGTTTAGGGGCCATTACCTCTTCAACTATAGTCATTTTTCTTTCGATTGCAAACGTAACCAGTTTTTCAATGGTGTAATGGTTTAACATAGAAAACTTACCGTTGGCTCTCGATTCTAATCTATCACTCCGATTTGCAAACGGATTTCACTGAAGCTGTAACTTTCATCCCAGAACATAGTTTAGGGGCCATTACCTCTTCAACTATAGTCATTTTTCTTTCGATTGCAAACGTAACCAGTTTTTCAATGGTGTAATGGTTTAACATAGAAAACTTACCGTTGGCTCTCGATTCTAATCTATCACTCCGATTTGCAAACGGATTTCACTGAAGCTGTAACTTTCATCCCAGAACATAGTTTAGGGGCCATTACCTCTTCAACTATAGTCATTTTTCTTTCGATTGCAAACGTAACCAGTTTTTCAATGGTGTAATGGTTTAACATAGAAAACTTACCGTTGGCTCTCGATTCTAATCTATCACTCCGATTTGCAAACGGATTTCACTGAAGCTGTAACTTTCATCCCAGAACATAGTTTAGGGGCCATTACCTCTTCAACTATAGTCATTTTTCTTTCGATTGCAAACGTAACCAGTTTTTCAATGGTGTAATGGTTTAACATAGAAAACTTACCGTTGGCTCTCGATTCTAATCTATCACTCCGATTTGCAAACGGATTTCACTGAAGCTGTAACTTTCATCCCAGAACATAGTTTAGGGGCCATTACCTCTTCAACTATAGTCATTTTTCTTTCGATTGCAAACGTAACCAGTTTTTCAATGGTGTAATGGTTTAACATAGAAAACTTACCGTTGGCTCTCGATTCTAATCTATCACTCCGATTTGCAAACGGATTTCACTGAAGCTGTAACTTTCATCCCAGAACATAGTTTAGGGGCCATTACCTCTTCAACTATAGTCATTTTTCTTTCGATTGCAAACGTAACCAGTTTTTCAATGGTGTAATGGTTTAACATAGAAAACTTACCGTTGGCTCTCGATTCTAATCTATCACTCCGATTTGCAAACGGATTTCACTGAAGCTGTAACTTTCATCCCAGAACATAGTTTAGGGGCCATTACCTCTTCAACTATAGTCATTTTTCTTTCGATTGCAAACGTAACCAGTTTTTCAATGGTGTAATGGTTTAACATAGAAAACTTACCGTTGGCTCTCGATTCTAATCTATCACTCCGATTTGCAAACGGATTTCACTGAAGCTGTAACTTTCATCCCAGAACATAGTTTAGGGGCCATTACCTCTTCAACTATAGTCATTTTTCTTTCGATTGCAAACGTAACCAGTTTTTCAATGGTGTAATGGTTTAACATAGAAAACTTACCGTTGGCTCTCGATTCTAATCTATCACTCCGATTTGCAAACGGATTTCACTGAAGCTGTAACTTTCATCCCAGAACATAGTTTAGGGGCCATTACCTCTTCAACTATAGTCATTTTTCTTTCGATTGCAAACGTAACCAGTTTTTCAATGGTGTAATGGTTTAACATAGAAAACTTACCGTTGGCTCTCGATTCTAATCTATCACTCCGATTTGCAAACGGATTTCACTGAAGCTGTAACTTTCATCCCAGAACATAGTTTAGGGGCCATTACCTCTTCAACTATAGTCATTTTTCTTTCGATTGCAAACGTAACCAGTTTTTCAATGGTGTAATGGTTTAACATAGAAAACTTACCGTTGGCTCTCGATTCTAATCTATCACTCCGATTTGCAAACGGATTTCACTGAAGCTGTAACTTTCATCCCAGAACATAGTTTAGGGGCCATTACCTCTTCAACTATAGTCATTTTTCTTTCGATTGCAAACGTAACCAGTTTTTCAATGGTGTAATGGTTTAACATAGAAAACTTACCGTTGGCTCTCGATTCTAATCTATCACTCCGATTTGCAAACGGATTTCACTGAAGCTGTAACTTTCATCCCAGAACATAGTTTAGGGGCCATTACCTCTTCAACTATAGTCATTTTTCTTTCGATTGCAAACGTAACCAGTTTTTCAATGGTGTAATGGTTTAACATAGAAAACTTACCGTTGGCTCTCGATTCTAATCTATCACTCCGATTTGCAAACGGATTTCACTGAAGCTGTAACTTTCATCCCAGAACATAGTTTAGGGGCCATTACCTCTTCAACTATAGTCATTTTTCTTTCGATTGCAAACGTAACCAGTTTTTCAATGGTGTAATGGTTTAACATAGAAAACTTACCGTTGGCTCTCGATTCTAATCTATCACTCCGATTTGCAAACGGATTTCACTGAAGCTGTAACTTTCATCCCAGAACATAGTTTAGGGGCCATTACCTCTTCAACTATAGTCATTTTTCTTTCGATTGCAAACGTAACCAGTTTTTCAATGGTGTAATGGTTTAACATAGAAAACTTACCGTTGGCTCTCGATTCTAATCTATCACTCCGATTTGCAAACGGATTTCACTGAAGCTGTAACTTTCATCCCAGAACATAGTTTAGGGGCCATTACCTCTTCAACTATAGTCATTTTTCTTTCGATTGCAAACGTAACCAGTTTTTCAATGGTGTAATGGTTTAACATAGAAAACTTACCGTTGGCTCTCGATTCTAATCTATCACTCCGATTTGCAAACGGATTTCACTGAAGCTGTAACTTTCATCCCAGAACATAGTTTAGGGGCCATTACCTCTTCAACTATAGTCATTTTTCTTTCGATTGCAAACGTAACCAGTTTTTCAATGGTGTAATGGTTTAACATAGAAAACTTACCGTTGGCTCTCGATTCTAATCTATCACTCCGATTTGCAAACGGATTTCACTGAAGCTGTAACTTTCATCCCAGAACATAGTTTAGGGGCCATTACCTCTTCAACTATAGTCATTTTTCTTTCGATTGCAAACGTAACCAGTTTTTCAATGGTGTAATGGTTTAACATAGAAAACTTACCGTTGGCTCTCGATTCTAATCTATCACTCCGATTTGCAAACGGATTTCACTGAAGCTGTAACTTTCATCCCAGAACATAGTTTAGGGGCCATTACCTCTTCAACTATAGTCATTTTTCTTTCGATTGCAAACGTAACCAGTTTTTCAATGGTGTAATGGTTTAACATAGAAAACTTACCGTTGGCTCTCGATTCTAATCTATCACTCCGATTTGCAAACGGATTTCACTGAAGCTGTAACTTTCATCCCAGAACATAGTTTAGGGGCCATTACCTCTTCAACTATAGTCATTTTTCTTTCGATTGCAAACGTAACCAGTTTTTCAATGGTGTAATGGTTTAACATAGAAAACTTACCGTTGGCTCTCGATTCTAATCTATCACTCCGATTTGCAAACGGATTTCACTGAAGCTGTAACTTTCATCCCAGAACATAGTTTAGGGGCCATTACCTCTTCAACTATAGTCATTTTTCTTTCGATTGCAAACGTAACCAGTTTTTCAATGGTGTAATGGTTTAACATAGAAAACTTACCGTTGGCTCTCGATTCTAATCTATCACTCCGATTTGCAAACGGATTTCACTGAAGCTGTAACTTTCATCCCAGAACATAGTTTAGGGGCCATTACCTCTTCAACTATAGTCATTTTTCTTTCGATTGCAAACGTAACCAGTTTTTCAATGGTGTAATGGTTTAACATAGAAAACTTACCGTTGGCTCTCGATTCTAATCTATCACTCCGATTTGCAAACGGATTTCACTGAAGCTGTAACTTTCATCCCAGAACATAGTTTAGGGGCCATTACCTCTTCAACTATAGTCATTTTTCTTTCGATTGCAAACGTAACCAGTTTTTCAATGGTGTAATGGTTTAACATAGAAAACTTACCGTTGGCTCTCGATTCTAATCTATCACTCCGATTTGCAAACGGATTTCACTGAAGCTGTAACTTTCATCCCAGAACATAGTTTAGGGGCCATTACCTCTTCAACTATAGTCATTTTTCTTTCGATTGCAAACGTAACCAGTTTTTCAATGGTGTAATGGTTTAACATAGAAAACTTACCGTTGGCTCTCGATTCTAATCTATCACTCCGATTTGCAAACGGATTTCACTGAAGCTGTAACTTTCATCCCAGAACATAGTTTAGGGGCCATTACCTCTTCAACTATAGTCATTTTTCTTTCGATTGCAAACGTAACCAGTTTTTCAATGGTGTAATGGTTTAACATAGAAAACTTACCGTTGGCTCTCGATTCTAATCTATCACTCCGATTTGCAAACGGATTTCACTGAAGCTGTAACTTTCATCCCAGAACATAGTTTAGGGGCCATTACCTCTTCAACTATAGTCATTTTTCTTTCGATTGCAAACGTAACCAGTTTTTCAATGGTGTAATGGTTTAACATAGAAAACTTACCGTTGGCTCTCGATTCTAATCTATCACTCCGATTTGCAAACGGATTTCACTGAAGCTGTAACTTTCATCCCAGAACATAGTTTAGGGGCCATTACCTCTTCAACTATAGTCATTTTTCTTTCGATTGCAAACGTAACCAGTTTTTCAATGGTGTAATGGTTTAACATAGAAAACTTACCGTTGGCTCTCGATTCTAATCTATCACTCCGATTTGCAAACGGATTTCACTGAAGCTGTAACTTTCATCCCAGAACATAGTTTAGGGGCCATTACCTCTTCAACTATAGTCATTTTTCTTTCGATTGCAAACGTAACCAGTTTTTCAATGGTGTAATGGTTTAACATAGAAAACTTACCGTTGGCTCTCGATTCTAATCTATCACTCCGATTTGCAAACGGATTTCACTGAAGCTGTAACTTTCATCCCAGAACATAGTTTAGGGGCCATTACCTCTTCAACTATAGTCATTTTTCTTTCGATTGCAAACGTAACCAGTTTTTCAATGGTGTAATGGTTTAACATAGAAAACTTACCGTTGGCTCTCGATTCTAATCTATCACTCCGATTTGCAAACGGATTTCACTGAAGCTGTAACTTTCATCCCAGAACATAGTTTAGGGGCCATTACCTCTTCAACTATAGTCATTTTTCTTTCGATTGCAAACGTAACCAGTTTTTCAATGGTGTAATGGTTTAACATAGAAAACTTACCGTTGGCTCTCGATTCTAATCTATCACTCCGATTTGCAAACGGATTTCACTGAAGCTGTAACTTTCATCCCAGAACATAGTTTAGGGGCCATTACCTCTTCAACTATAGTCATTTTTCTTTCGATTGCAAACGTAACCAGTTTTTCAATGGTGTAATGGTTTAACATAGAAAACTTACCGTTGGCTCTCGATTCTAATCTATCACTCCGATTTGCAAACGGATTTCACTGAAGCTGTAACTTTCATCCCAGAACATAGTTTAGGGGCCATTACCTCTTCAACTATAGTCATTTTTCTTTCGATTGCAAACGTAACCAGTTTTTCAATGGTGTAATGGTTTAACATAGAAAACTTACCGTTGGCTCTCGATTCTAATCTATCACTCCGATTTGCAAACGGATTTCACTGAAGCTGTAACTTTCATCCCAGAACATAGTTTAGGGGCCATTACCTCTTCAACTATAGTCATTTTTCTTTCGATTGCAAACGTAACCAGTTTTTCAATGGTGTAATGGTTTAACATAGAAAACTTACCGTTGGCTCTCGATTCTAATCTATCACTCCGATTTGCAAACGGATTTCACTGAAGCTGTAACTTTCATCCCAGAACATAGTTTAGGGGCCATTACCTCTTCAACTATAGTCATTTTTCTTTCGATTGCAAACGTAACCAGTTTTTCAATGGTGTAATGGTTTAACATAGAAAACTTACCGTTGGCTCTCGATTCTAATCTATCACTCCGATTTGCAAACGGATTTCACTGAAGCTGTAACTTTCATCCCAGAACATAGTTTAGGGGCCATTACCTCTTCAACTATAGTCATTTTTCTTTCGATTGCAAACGTAACCAGTTTTTCAATGGTGTAATGGTTTAACATAGAAAACTTACCGTTGGCTCTCGATTCTAATCTATCACTCCGATTTGCAAACGGATTTCACTGAAGCTGTAACTTTCATCCCAGAACATAGTTTAGGGGCCATTACCTCTTCAACTATAGTCATTTTTCTTTCGATTGCAAACGTAACCAGTTTTTCAATGGTGTAATGGTTTAACATAGAAAACTTACCGTTGGCTCTCGATTCTAATCTATCACTCCGATTTGCAAACGGATTTCACTGAAGCTGTAACTTTCATCCCAGAACATAGTTTAGGGGCCATTACCTCTTCAACTATAGTCATTTTTCTTTCGATTGCAAACGTAACCAGTTTTTCAATGGTGTAATGGTTTAACATAGAAAACTTACCGTTGGCTCTCGATTCTAATCTATCACTCCGATTTGCAAACGGATTTCACTGAAGCTGTAACTTTCATCCCAGAACATAGTTTAGGGGCCATTACCTCTTCAACTATAGTCATTTTTCTTTCGATTGCAAACGTAACCAGTTTTTCAATGGTGTAATGGTTTAACATAGAAAACTTACCGTTGGCTCTCGATTCTAATCTATCACTCCGATTTGCAAACGGATTTCACTGAAGCTGTAACTTTCATCCCAGAACATAGTTTAGGGGCCATTACCTCTTCAACTATAGTCATTTTTCTTTCGATTGCAAACGTAACCAGTTTTTCAATGGTGTAATGGTTTAACATAGAAAACTTACCGTTGGCTCTCGATTCTAATCTATCACTCCGATTTGCAAACGGATTTCACTGAAGCTGTAACTTTCATCCCAGAACATAGTTTAGGGGCCATTACCTCTTCAACTATAGTCATTTTTCTTTCGATTGCAAACGTAACCAGTTTTTCAATGGTGTAATGGTTTAACATAGAAAACTTACCGTTGGCTCTCGATTCTAATCTATCACTCCGATTTGCAAACGGATTTCACTGAAGCTGTAACTTTCATCCCAGAACATAGTTTAGGGGCCATTACCTCTTCAACTATAGTCATTTTTCTTTCGATTGCAAACGTAACCAGTTTTTCAATGGTGTAATGGTTTAACATAGAAAACTTACCGTTGGCTCTCGATTCTAATCTATCACTCCGATTTGCAAACGGATTTCACTGAAGCTGTAACTTTCATCCCAGAACATAGTTTAGGGGCCATTACCTCTTCAACTATAGTCATTTTTCTTTCGATTGCAAACGTAACCAGTTTTTCAATGGTGTAATGGTTTAACATAGAAAACTTACCGTTGGCTCTCGATTCTAATCTATCACTCCGATTTGCAAACGGATTTCACTGAAGCTGTAACTTTCATCCCAGAACATAGTTTAGGGGCCATTACCTCTTCAACTATAGTCATTTTTCTTTCGATTGCAAACGTAACCAGTTTTTCAATGGTGTAATGGTTTAACATAGAAAACTTACCGTTGGCTCTCGATTCTAATCTATCACTCCGATTTGCAAACGGATTTCACTGAAGCTGTAACTTTCATCCCAGAACATAGTTTAGGGGCCATTACCTCTTCAACTATAGTCATTTTTCTTTCGATTGCAAACGTAACCAGTTTTTCAATGGTGTAATGGTTTAACATAGAAAACTTACCGTTGGCTCTCGATTCTAATCTATCACTCCGATTTGCAAACGGATTTCACTGAAGCTGTAACTTTCATCCCAGAACATAGTTTAGGGGCCATTACCTCTTCAACTATAGTCATTTTTCTTTCGATTGCAAACGTAACCAGTTTTTCAATGGTGTAATGGTTTAACATAGAAAACTTACCGTTGGCTCTCGATTCTAATCTATCACTCCGATTTGCAAACGGATTTCACTGAAGCTGTAACTTTCATCCCAGAACATAGTTTAGGGGCCATTACCTCTTCAACTATAGTCATTTTTCTTTCGATTGCAAACGTAACCAGTTTTTCAATGGTGTAATGGTTTAACATAGAAAACTTACCGTTGGCTCTCGATTCTAATCTATCACTCCGATTTGCAAACGGATTTCACTGAAGCTGTAACTTTCATCCCAGAACATAGTTTAGGGGCCATTACCTCTTCAACTATAGTCATTTTTCTTTCGATTGCAAACGTAACCAGTTTTTCAATGGTGTAATGGTTTAACATAGAAAACTTACCGTTGGCTCTCGATTCTAATCTATCACTCCGATTTGCAAACGGATTTCACTGAAGCTGTAACTTTCATCCCAGAACATAGTTTAGGGGCCATTACCTCTTCAACTATAGTCATTTTTCTTTCGATTGCAAACGTAACCAGTTTTTCAATGGTGTAATGGTTTAACATAGAAAACTTACCGTTGGCTCTCGATTCTAATCTATCACTCCGATTTGCAAACGGATTTCACTGAAGCTGTAACTTTCATCCCAGAACATAGTTTAGGGGCCATTACCTCTTCAACTATAGTCATTTTTCTTTCGATTGCAAACGTAACCAGTTTTTCAATGGTGTAATGGTTTAACATAGAAAACTTACCGTTGGCTCTCGATTCTAATCTATCACTCCGATTTGCAAACGGATTTCACTGAAGCTGTAACTTTCATCCCAGAACATAGTTTAGGGGCCATTACCTCTTCAACTATAGTCATTTTTCTTTCGATTGCAAACGTAACCAGTTTTTCAATGGTGTAATGGTTTAACATAGAAAACTTACCGTTGGCTCTCGATTCTAATCTATCACTCCGATTTGCAAACGGATTTCACTGAAGCTGTAACTTTCATCCCAGAACATAGTTTAGGGGCCATTACCTCTTCAACTATAGTCATTTTTCTTTCGATTGCAAACGTAACCAGTTTTTCAATGGTGTAATGGTTTAACATAGAAAACTTACCGTTGGCTCTCGATTCTAATCTATCACTCCGATTTGCAAACGGATTTCACTGAAGCTGTAACTTTCATCCCAGAACATAGTTTAGGGGCCATTACCTCTTCAACTATAGTCATTTTTCTTTCGATTGCAAACGTAACCAGTTTTTCAATGGTGTAATGGTTTAACATAGAAAACTTACCGTTGGCTCTCGATTCTAATCTATCACTCCGATTTGCAAACGGATTTCACTGAAGCTGTAACTTTCATCCCAGAACATAGTTTAGGGGCCATTACCTCTTCAACTATAGTCATTTTTCTTTCGATTGCAAACGTAACCAGTTTTTCAATGGTGTAATGGTTTAACATAGAAAACTTACCGTTGGCTCTCGATTCTAATCTATCACTCCGATTTGCAAACGGATTTCACTGAAGCTGTAACTTTCATCCCAGAACATAGTTTAGGGGCCATTACCTCTTCAACTATAGTCATTTTTCTTTCGATTGCAAACGTAACCAGTTTTTCAATGGTGTAATGGTTTAACATAGAAAACTTACCGTTGGCTCTCGATTCTAATCTATCACTCCGATTTGCAAACGGATTTCACTGAAGCTGTAACTTTCATCCCAGAACATAGTTTAGGGGCCATTACCTCTTCAACTATAGTCATTTTTCTTTCGATTGCAAACGTAACCAGTTTTTCAATGGTGTAATGGTTTAACATAGAAAACTTACCGTTGGCTCTCGATTCTAATCTATCACTCCGATTTGCAAACGGATTTCACTGAAGCTGTAACTTTCATCCCAGAACATAGTTTAGGGGCCATTACCTCTTCAACTATAGTCATTTTTCTTTCGATTGCAAACGTAACCAGTTTTTCAATGGTGTAATGGTTTAACATAGAAAACTTACCGTTGGCTCTCGATTCTAATCTATCACTCCGATTTGCAAACGGATTTCACTGAAGCTGTAACTTTCATCCCAGAACATAGTTTAGGGGCCATTACCTCTTCAACTATAGTCATTTTTCTTTCGATTGCAAACGTAACCAGTTTTTCAATGGTGTAATGGTTTAACATAGAAAACTTACCGTTGGCTCTCGATTCTAATCTATCACTCCGATTTGCAAACGGATTTCACTGAAGCTGTAACTTTCATCCCAGAACATAGTTTAGGGGCCATTACCTCTTCAACTATAGTCATTTTTCTTTCGATTGCAAACGTAACCAGTTTTTCAATGGTGTAATGGTTTAACATAGAAAACTTACCGTTGGCTCTCGATTCTAATCTATCACTCCGATTTGCAAACGGATTTCACTGAAGCTGTAACTTTCATCCCAGAACATAGTTTAGGGGCCATTACCTCTTCAACTATAGTCATTTTTCTTTCGATTGCAAACGTAACCAGTTTTTCAATGGTGTAATGGTTTAACATAGAAAACTTACCGTTGGCTCTCGATTCTAATCTATCACTCCGATTTGCAAACGGATTTCACTGAAGCTGTAACTTTCATCCCAGAACATAGTTTAGGGGCCATTACCTCTTCAACTATAGTCATTTTTCTTTCGATTGCAAACGTAACCAGTTTTTCAATGGTGTAATGGTTTAACATAGAAAACTTACCGTTGGCTCTCGATTCTAATCTATCACTCCGATTTGCAAACGGATTTCACTGAAGCTGTAACTTTCATCCCAGAACATAGTTTAGGGGCCATTACCTCTTCAACTATAGTCATTTTTCTTTCGATTGCAAACGTAACCAGTTTTTCAATGGTGTAATGGTTTAACATAGAAAACTTACCGTTGGCTCTCGATTCTAATCTATCACTCCGATTTGCAAACGGATTTCACTGAAGCTGTAACTTTCATCCCAGAACATAGTTTAGGGGCCATTACCTCTTCAACTATAGTCATTTTTCTTTCGATTGCAAACGTAACCAGTTTTTCAATGGTGTAATGGTTTAACATAGAAAACTTACCGTTGGCTCTCGATTCTAATCTATCACTCCGATTTGCAAACGGATTTCACTGAAGCTGTAACTTTCATCCCAGAACATAGTTTAGGGGCCATTACCTCTTCAACTATAGTCATTTTTCTTTCGATTGCAAACGTAACCAGTTTTTCAATGGTGTAATGGTTTAACATAGAAAACTTACCGTTGGCTCTCGATTCTAATCTATCACTCCGATTTGCAAACGGATTTCACTGAAGCTGTAACTTTCATCCCAGAACATAGTTTAGGGGCCATTACCTCTTCAACTATAGTCATTTTTCTTTCGATTGCAAACGTAACCAGTTTTTCAATGGTGTAATGGTTTAAACATAGAAAACTTACCGTTGGCTCTCGATTCTAATCTATCACTCCGATTTGCAAACGGATTTCACTGAAGCTGTAACTTTCATCCCAGAACATAGTTTAGGGGCCATTACCTCTTCAACTATAGTCATTTTTCTTTCGATTGCAAACGTAACCAGTTTTTCAATGGTGTAATGGTTTAACATAGAAAACTTACCGTTGGCTCTCGATTCTAATCTATCACTCCGATTTGCAAACGGATTTCACTGAAGCTGTAACTTTCATCCCAGAACATAGTTTAGGGGCCATTACCTCTTCAACTATAGTCATTTTTCTTTCGATTGCAAACGTAACCAGTTTTTCAATGGTGTAATGGTTTAACATAGAAAACTTACCGTTGGCTCTCGATTCTAATCTATCACTCCGATTTGCAAACGGATTTCACTGAAGCTGTAACTTTCATCCCAGAACATAGTTTAGGGGCCATTACCTCTTCAACTATAGTCATTTTTCTTTCGATTGCAAACGTAACCAGTTTTTCAATGGTGTAATGGTTTAACATAGAAAACTTACCGTTGGCTCTCGATTCTAATCTATCACTCCGATTTGCAAACGGATTTCACTGAAGCTGTAACTTTCATCCCAGAACATAGTTTAGGGGCCATTACCTCTTCAACTATAGTCATTTTTCTTTCGATTGCAAACGTAACCAGTTTTTCAATGGTGTAATGGTTTAACATAGAAAACTTACCGTTGGCTCTCGATTCTAATCTATCACTCCGATTTGCAAACGGATTTCACTGAAGCTGTAACTTTCATCCCAGAACATAGTTTAGGGGCCATTACCTCTTCAACTATAGTCATTTTTCTTTCGATTGCAAACGTAACCAGTTTTTCAATGGTGTAATGGTTTAACATAGAAAACTTACCGTTGGCTCTCGATTCTAATCTATCACTCCGATTTGCAAACGGATTTCACTGAAGCTGTAACTTTCATCCCAGAACATAGTTTAGGGGCCATTACCTCTTCAACTATAGTCATTTTTCTTTCGATTGCAAACGTAACCAGTTTTTCAATGGTGTAATGGTTTAACATAGAAAACTTACCGTTGGCTCTCGATTCTAATCTATCACTCCGATTTGCAAACGGATTTCACTGAAGCTGTAACTTTCATCCCAGAACATAGTTTAGGGGCCATTACCTCTTCAACTATAGTCATTTTTCTTTCGATTGCAAACGTAACCAGTTTTTCAATGGTGTAATGGTTTAACATAGAAAACTTACCGTTGGCTCTCGATTCTAATCTATCACTCCGATTTGCAAACGGATTTCACTGAAGCTGTAACTTTCATCCCAG
>NW_027152601.1:0-57133 GCF_040937935.1 Hyperolius riggenbachi
ACACTCCTCTCTCTCACACACCACGACACACTCTCTCTTTCCACACACCACAAACACACACACTCTCTCACACACCACAAACACACACACTCACTCCACCCCACAAACACACACACTCTCTCACACACCACAAACACACACACTCTCTCACACACCACAAACACACACACTCTCTCGCACTCTCTCTCTCTCTCTCTCACACACACATACACACACCACACACTCTCTCTCACACACACACACACACACACACACACCACACACCACACACCACACACCACACACCACACACCCCATACACCACAACACCACCTCTCTCACCAACACACACACACACTCCTCTCTCTCTCTCTCTCTCTCTCTCTCTCTCTCTCTCACCCTCTCACCACACACACACACCACACACCACACACCTCTTTCTCTCTCTCTCACCACACACACACTCTTTTTCTCTCTCTCTCTCTCACCACACACACACACACTCTCTCTCTCTCTCTCTCTCACACACCACTCTCTCTCTCTTTCTCTCCACACACACACACTCTCTCTCACCACACACACTCTCTCTCTCACCACACACACACTCTCTCTCTCTCTCTCTCTCTCTCACCACACTCTCTCTCTCTCTCTCTCTCTCTCTCTCTCCTCACCACACACACACACACACACCACTCTTCTCCTCTCTCTCTCCCACCACACACGCACTCTTTTCTCTCTCTCTCTCACCACACACACACACACACACTCTCTCTCTCTCTCTCCTCTCACTCTCTCTCTCTCTCTCTCTCTCTCTCTCTCTCTCTCTCACACACCACTCTCTCTCTCTCTTTCTCTCCACACACACACACACACTCTCTCTCACCCACACTCTCTCTCTCTCTCACCACACTCTCTCTCTCTCTCTCTCTCTCTCTCTCTCTCTCACCACACTCCAAATCCAAAAAAAGCTTTATTGGCAGGACCAAATACATTAGCATTGCCAAAGCAAAATAGAACATTAACGTGGGGGGGGGGGGGGGGGGATTGTGGGAATAAGGGAAGGACATGGGTATACAGTCCATAGGAGGATGTACGGGATCACCACTCTCTCTCTCTCTCTCTCTCTCTCTCTCTCTCTCCTCTCTCTCTCTCTCTCTCTCTCTCTCTCTCTCTCTCCTCTCCTCTCTCTCTCCTCTCTCTCTCTCTCTCTCTCTCTCTCTCTCTCACCACACACACACTCTCTCTCACCACACACACTCTCTCTCTCTCTCTCCAAGACCCCACAGACTTTCCCTATGAGGTTTCCTGCTGGGGCCCCAAAAGTAGACTAGCGCCAGTTATTGTACAATATTGGGATCTTTTTATGGGAGCGTGTCACCACTTGTTATAAGAAGCATGCTATTTGTGAGAATCTGGGGAATATCTCGCTGGTGGGTTCCGTGGCTGGTAAAAGGAGGCAGTGTTTGATCCAGCTTGCCAGCATACGAGTCTTGGGTGGAAAATGTGCCCTTTTGCTGGGTTTCTCCAGATCCAAAACAGCTGCAGCGGCCATGCTGTCACAGAGTTTGGCAGAGATACCAGAACTGGCTGGAGGGTTTTGCATTAATTACAGGGATTAACATCGGGCAGCTCATCTAATAAATCTCTGGCGTTCATTTGTTTAAGTGTCTCTCTGGCAAACGTACCTCCAGGCTGTGTATGTTGTTGATACCGAGTGGGTGGTTTGGCCAGCGCAGTCGTATATCCTTCCTGCAGTATTTTGCGCTGGCTTCTATTACGGAAGACCACATATGATAAAGAGGACCAGTCCTAAATGGACACCTTGAGCATGGATAACCTTAAACTTAGAGGAATTACAGTGAAAATAATGTAATAAAAAAGTGTTCAATTTTTACAATAATTATGTATAAATGATTTAGTCAGTGTTTCCCCCATTGTAAAAGCTTTCCTCTCCCTGATTTAGACATTTATCACTTGGTGACATTTTTACTGCTGGCAGGCGATGTCACTGGAAGGAGATGCTGTTTGCTTTTTTTGGCAGCTGTAAACAGTTGTTATTTCCCACAATGCAACAAGGCTCCCACAGTGTGATGTGAGGACTTCAGAGCTGCGAGGCACTGACATCACACTGTGGGAGGGGTTTCACCACAAAATCAGCCATACAGAGCCCCCTGACGATCCATTTGAGAAAAGGAATAGATTTCTTATGGGAAAGGGAGTATCCGCTACTGATTAGGATGAAGTTCAATTCTTGGTTACGGTTTCTCTTTAAAGTACGGTATATGTAATTCTTATGGCTGCCCATGTTGAAATAAAGATCTGTTAATTGCATACATAGCCTTCCTCTGCCAGAAACCTGATTTGCTGGGATAGCTTTTAGCTGCAGGTTGTTTGTGGCCACTGGCTTCAGCAGTGTCTGTGGGTGAATCTGAAGATTTTCAGGACAGCAAAAGCTGCTGCTGCCAGCTTAACTGTATGCAGATAAATGTTCTATACCACACACTTTTGCCCAATTAGACTAAACATCTAATCAATCATAAACTAAAGTGAATTTGACAGGGTCACACTGTAGTCACTTCCTGTCTGAGTCAGGACTGAGTCAGTCACTTACATACCTGATATTTAACCTGCTGGGGCGGTCTGGACGAGCTCAGCTCGTCCAGTACCGCCGGAGCTCTGCCGCTCAGGCCCTGCCTGGGCCGATTTGGCTCAAATAAAGTGCAGCACACGCAGCCGGCACTTTGCCAGCCGCGTGTGCTGCTGATCGCCGCCGCTCTGCGGCGATTCGCCGCGAGCAGCGGCGAAAGAGGGTCCCCCCAGCCGCCTGAGCCCAGCGTAGCCGGAACAAAAAGTTCGGCCAGCGCTAAGGGCTGGATCGGAGGCGGCTGACGTCAGGACGTCGGCTGACGTCGATGACGTCACTCGCTCGTCGCTATGGCGACGATATAAGCAAAACAAGGAAGGCCGCTCATTGCGGCCTTCCTTGTTTATTCTGGGCGCCGGAGGCGATCGGAAGAACGCCTCCGGAGCGCCCTCTAGTGGGCTTTCATGCAGCCAACTTTCAGTTGGCTGCATGAAATAGTTTTTTTTTTTATTCCAAAAAAACCCTCCCGCAGCCTGCCTGGCGATCTTAATAGAACGCCAGGCAGGTTAACTCTTTCAGGCAGAGAAAGGAAAAAAAGGAACACAGCATATATATTTGTGTGCGTAGCACTGTACATACCCATGTCTATCTCATCATGTCACATGTCACTTTGGGTATCCTTTAAAGGGAACCTGAAGATTGCTTAAAAGACCACAAAAAGTTTCACTTACTAGGAGCTTCTGCCAGCCCCCTGCAGCCATCCTGTGCCCGCACAATCCTGGAAAGATCCTCTGGCCCCGCCGCGGCTCTCTTTCCCTTTCTCGGTGCGCGTTCACTTCCCATCGCACAGGTGCGGTAGAGATTTTCTAGTACTGCGCCTGCGCAGGATGCTCCTGGCCACTGGAGCGCAAATGAGGATGCGCGCAGCCAGGGCCGCCAACTTGTAAGTCAGCGTTGAAGAAACGAGCCGCGGCTGGGGACCGGAGGTTCTTAGAGTACCAGCGCGATTCAGGATGTCTGCGGGGGGCTGGGAGAAGTCCCAGGTAAGTGATCCCCCCCCCCCCCTTCCTTTTTTTTTATTAGGAATTTTCAGGTCCGCTTTGAGGCCTATCCCTGTGTGCCTGTTATTGGATCTGTTTGTGTTCTCCTTGGGTTTGTTTAAAGGGAACCTGAGGTGAGATGCCTATGGAGGATGCCATATTTATTTCCTTTTAAACAATACCAGTTGCCTGGCAGTCCTGCTGATCATTCTGGCCACAGTAGTGTCTGAATCACACACCTGAAACAAGCATACAGCTAATCGGGTCAGATTATTTTTTGTTTGTCAACCATCTGATCTGCATGCTGGTTCAGGGTCTGTGGTAAAAGTATTAGAGGCAGAGGATCAGCTAGACAGCCAGGAAATCTTTGTTTAAAATTAAATATATATCATCCTCCATATACCTCTCACTTCAGGTTCCCTTTAAGCCTAACTTATCAGAGACAGCCCTCACGTCCCAATATGTATTTGCACTGAGAATGCCATCTGCAGGGATTAGGCTTGTTCCCCTGGGCAACAGTGGTGCTTAGTGCTGTACAGAAGCGTCAGGAGGCTGCGGCCTCACGTCACATCCTGTTACTATGGAGGGATGACGACGTGGCACACGCTTTCAGCAGGAAGATACGGAGGAGAACACTGCGCTTAGCTGATACTATCTGGCACTCCAGATCCCTCAGTGACCTATCGGGGTGGCTGTACACACAGCTACATTCTTAGGAGTGACTGACTGCCTCAGTTGGAAAACCCTCTAGCGCAGGGCTGTCAAACTCAAATACAAAGTGGGCCGAAATTGAGCTTTGGGACCAAGTGCGGGCCGTCCTCAATGTCTAGTGGCCCCTTCCTCAGTTCCCTGGTGTCTCGTGCTTTCATCCTCCCCATATGGTTACCTGGTGATCTAGGCCTTACCTCCAATATAGTTTCTCTGGTCTAAAGTGGGCCAAACCTAATGGAAGTGGGGACACCACCTGAGGGCAGGCCAGAGTTTGACATGTATGCTCTAGCGTGTATAAAAGATTTTAGACTGACTGTTGTGGTGGGTGCTACACATGACTGCAATTTGAAAATCGTTAATCTGCTAACTTTTCAACAAACTCCACTAATTTCTTGATGTGATACAGGCAAGAGTTGTAAATGTGTGCTACCTAAATGGCCACAAAAATCCAGTCCATGTTTGTTGGATCCCTCCACTTTTCTCTGTTTCTATTATGCAATGTGTCATTCGGGGGACTCTGCACAAACATTTAGGGCTCCTTTTATACTAGACTCGATTTGCTGTGTTTTGAGATTGCTACAATGCAAGGACATCTTCAAAGTTATAAAAGAAAAATCACAAACTCTTTTGTTAAGCACTGCGACCCAATTTTGCATGCTGCATTTCTCCTGCGCTCCTAGCAGCATACAGAGATTGCACAATTTTCCATATAAAGAAGCCGTAGAGAACATTTATACCCGAGCATTACAGCAGCCCGTGGATTACAACTAAAAAGAAAATCCAACATTTATTACATTTTCCATAAACCTAGTGCTCCAATTTTAAACTGGACCCAAACTCTAGCACAGCACACAATGAAAAGTCTCTTTATTCTACATATAGTTGCTGAAGAATTTACATCTCTGTGTTCTGTATTTGTTTAGCCAGACCAAAATGCCCAATTATGTCTCATTGGACACTGTGAATAGACTGCAGGGGAGTAAAACACTGAGGCTTAACCTTTCAGTGCCTTCTGCAGAGGTGAAACCTAGACAAACTTTAGAATATCAGGCTAGATTCACAGTGGGACGTTGCATTTTGATGCGACGTTAAAGTCGCACTGCAAAATTACAAAGCAACGCGCCCAAAAAGTGGCGACGCAGCGTTACCGTTGCATACAGCAGATACAGTAAAAAATACAGCCAATGAAAAGTATGCTTCCAAGTCATTACTGCGCATGTGCAAACAGTCCAACGCAAGCTAATAACGTGTATAATGCACTGCATGCAGTACTTTTACTTAAAGGAGTACTATCAAACTTTATTAATTTCTGTCTGTAGCACAAATCAAAATTGCAACAGCAGTCTGTGCGAAAACAGCATATCTTTCTGCTGTGCAGTGTAGCTTTTTTTTGTAAATTTACCTTATAGACGGCATCTGACACACTGACGGCGACGGGGAATGGGGCAGCTCATTACATGAGAGGGAATTCCGTTTTTATTGTGCGGCAGTGCATTATCCTACTTTCATGTTCCCCCACATCAGAGCGCACTATACAACGAGTGACCCGGCGAAGCCTGCTATGAGGAGCGAGAGACAACCGCTCTCTCTTCTATTCTGCCCAGCCAATCTGCCGTGTGTCGGGCTGCCTATGCTGCGCAACGGCAAGCATATTAGCATAAGCTGGAGGAGAGCGCGTCACTGCTCCTGAACGCATCAGAAGCAGAGCCGAAGGGAAGGATCATGACGCGCCCTCCTCCAGCTTATGCTTGCCGTTGCGTAGCATAGGCAGCCCGACACACGGCACATTGGCTGGCAGAATAGGAGCGAGAGCGTTGTCTCTCGCTCCTCATAGCAGGCTTCGGCCGAGGTCACTCGTTGTATAGTGCGCTCTGATGTGGGGGAACATGAAAGTAGGATAATGCACTGCCGCACTGTAAAAAAGGAATCCCCTCTCATGTAATGAGCTGCCCCATTCCCCGTCGCCGTCAGTGTGATTCGGATTGCCGTCTATAAGGTAAATTTACAAAAAAAAGCTACACTGCACAGCAGAAAGATATGCTGTTTTCACACAGGACTGCTGTTGCAATTTTGATTTATGCTACAGACAGAAATTGGTAAAGTTTGATAGTACTCCTTTAACGTGCAGCGTTAGACACCAACGCAACATGTGCACTGTGAACAGGGCATTGATTTTTCTTTGCAGTGAGTTATTCTGCGTTAAATGCTGTTTAACGCGCGACTTTAACGGCCCACTGTGAACTTAGCCTGAGTGTTTTTTTTGGGGGGGGGGGGGTTTTAGGACTGCCATAAATTGTAATGAAGATATTTTGTTTTCCCATTAAAGGTCATCATGCTGTAGCCGATCTTTTAGAGCAGAGGGGAGTTCTGAGTTTCGTTCCACTTTATTTTTTTATTTCTTTTGCAATTTAAATCTTGTTAAAAATGATCTTTCCATTTCAGTCCGCAGACCACTCTGAATTTCCAAAACCAGCAGTGAGATGAAATGGTACCATGGCGACAATACTCTGTTTGGAGCACAGATTTTACACGTTGCTGCATGAGTGATGGGCTGCTTAGACTTGGAGCCTTTGTTACTCCCCTCTGCACACCCGGATTGCACAAACAATTGGCGGTTCATCTGCGGTTTTGTTTATTAGGAACGGTTTTGGAACAGTTTTGTTTTATATACACATCATAAATTTAAGTGAGCCAACATAAAAGCTTGCGTTTAATCCTTGCGAAAGGGCTGACATTATACGGATTTATCCTTGCAATGTATGTGTAAGCACAAGTGAAGAATAGTTTTTTCTAGGCAAAAAAAAACCAAAAACGATGCATTGAGAACTTGGCTGATGGAGGAACATGGCTGCTGATGATACAATACTACAGCTTTCAATCAGGGCATCGTGGAGGGCGTAACATGGAGGAAACAGAGATGTAGATGGTGCAATTCTCTATACACAGCCTGACTCTGGCCATCCTCAGCAGTATACTGCCTAACAGCACCAGTCTCCCCTATACATAATGTACACTTCTGCCTTTACCTCTTTGGAAAGCAGCTAAATGGGAACCTGTAGCATCCCTCTGGGTCCTGTTAATACGATCAATAGAAATCATTCCCGTATTTGCTCAGACATCTGGCCGGCTGTCGCTGCAGTATTCTGGACTTTTTACTTCCGTCTGTCAGCTTTCCTGCCCTGTGCTTATTCCCGCTACTAAAGGGGCGTGGCATTGACGTTTATATTGCCACACGGTTGTGTTTACTTTTTTTGCCTTGGTAATAAAAGCTGTAAAATGAAGAGGCTTTAAGGTCCGAGGATGGGCACACTAAGTAAAATAACAGGCCTGAATATATTAATGCCGCTGTCGCAGCAAAAGTCTTCTTTATACGCAAGAGCTGCGCTGCCTGTTAGGACTACAAGGAGCAGCAGTCACTGCTGATTCCTAAAAAGAGAAGTGAATTCAATATAAGATGCAGTTAGCTGTCAGAGATCCGCTATTGCAGTCACATGAACACTCCTGCATTGGGAAGCATTTTTTGTTGTTTGCTTTGTTTAAAGAAAGATTTGTTGTTTTAAACGTCTTATTATCTAGTACCGATATAGCGCTGACCTCTCCCACAGCGCTTTTACACAGTATTTACTTAAAGTGAACCCGAGGTGAGAGTGATATGGAGGCTGCATTTTTACTTCTTTTAAACAATACCAGTACCTGGCAGCTTTGCTCATCTATTTGGCGGCAGTAGTGTCTAAATAACACCAGGAACAAGCATGCAGCTAATCCTTGTCAGATCTGACAATAGTGTCGCAAACACCTGATCTGCTGCATGCTTGTCAGGGTCTATGGCTGAAAGTATTAGAGGAAGAGGATCAGCAGGACAGCCAGGCAACTGGTATTGCTTAAAAGGAAAAGAAATATGGCAGCCTCCATATCACCTCTCATCTCAGGTTTACTTTAAGGATGTCAACATGATGCAAATAATTCTGAATTTATGTGGGATTATGCAAATGTATTAAAACGGACCAATCGAATTACACCTTGGTTGGATTAGTTAGTCCATTTTCAATCTTGCATATATTTGCATAATCCTACATCAAGTCAGTTATTTGCATGTCATTGACCATCCCTGTATATAGTCTTGTCACAGGTGTGTCTAAATAATTGCAATGACCTGGATTGCTAAAAGATCTCCACCCCTCTCTAGCATATCCTAGTCATTTCAGCTTGCATGCTAATATAATGCAACTGGAATTGGACCGCTACAAATCTGCATGAAGTGAAGTTTAGTTGCTCCAATTTTATAGCTTGAATTGCTCTGCTACCAAACTGAAATTGCTACCATGTCACTGACCCGCCATGTACACACTATGCAATTTGCCCTCAAATTGACGGGTTGAACCGGTAATTTCCAACAGGTCTGATCAGATTTCAGATCGTATCTTCGATCACTTCTGTACAAAATCGATCGCAAAATCGTTTATAAACCTGATCGGACCTGTTGGAAATTATTGATTCGACCCGTCGATCTGATGGGAAATTGCATGTTGTGTACCAGGCATTAGTGGGGGATATCAAAAGTTATCCAGAAAACATGAAATGTATTTTTAAAAATTGTTAGGTAGTAAAAAGATTGCGGCCCTTTTCTGCATCATATCAGAACCTAATGCGTGACTGCATCCCATGTGAGAGCATTATCAATCCTATATTTATTTTTTTTTAAATTATTAATCTTGCTTTGGATACAAATGCAGTCACTGAACCTCTAAGGCCTCTTTTGCATGGGAGGCCGACCTGTGAGCTTGTTGGGCAGTTCCGTGTGCCGACCACAAGCGCCTTTCGGCTACAGCTGCACTCATTGTTTTTTACGAAATGCTGCAATTCGGCTACATGTATTTGCTGTCAAAAGGCACTTGTGGCATTACACGGCGGCCAAAAACCATCTCAATGCACGTCTGACTGTATGTAGGGAAAGCCTGTCCAGCGCCTATGCCGTGTGCTAGCAAACGCCCGGCCGGGGAACAAAGGCAGATGACCGCCTTCAACCACTTATGAAGAAATGGCCTTACATACCTCTCAGCAACGACTATAATCTGATGTGACCCAAGTGTGGGTGAGCAAACCCTAACCACATAACAGCAGACCATTTTATTGATGTAGATACTGGTTGGTCTCTGGAGATGCCACTAGTAAATCCAGGCCTTTGTCTCTGATCATTCCAGAGATGTTCTAGGGAGACATCCTCTGCTTGTCTGGGGCGCCATCCATGTGTTTATGTAGTAATACCGTGCAGATTCCCACATTTCTGTTCTAAGAAACACTGCCATCTTTTCTCTACAATACTTAGCTGACTGCTTCTTCACCTTCAAAATTGATATTCCCAAAAAGAAAAATGAAAGCAGCAGATTTCACCTGCAGGTTGCTGGATGCCTTTAAAGCCCTCATTTCCCTGGAAACAGACCTACCACTGTCCCATGGGTTTGTGATGATTTGGGGGCGGGGGGGGGGGGGGAGGAGGGGGTTGTACATTTTATCTTCTAACTTTCTGGCTGCTGCCAGCTATACTGGTAAGTTTGTTGTATTTTTATTGTATATATTGTTAAATAAGAAGATTATGTTTAGCACTAATAAATTTGGAATAAGTTATCCCACGTGTTTTTGTTTCTTTCTCCTACTACGATTCCATGATTTCCTAATCAGTTTAATTTAGTTCTTAAAGAGTAAGTGTCGAAAAATTCTTAAAATGTAAAACACATACAAATAAGTACATTTCTTCCAGAGTAAAATGAGCCATAAATTACTTCTCTCCTATGTTGCAGCCACTCACAGTAGGTAGTAGAAATCTGACATTACTGACAGGTTTTGGGCTAGTCCATCTCTCCATAGGGATTCTCAGCAAGGCCTTTATTCTTTATAAAGACCTTCCCTAAAAATGATTAATACAAAGATGCTGGCCAGCCTCCCTGCTCACTGCACACTATTTTGGCAGTTGCACGGAGCAACTGCCAATCACTAAGTGCTTTTAAAAATAAAGAAAACCCAGAAACCCCCCCCCCCCCCCTCCCCCATGAGGAGATAGACCAGTCCAAAATCTATCGGCAGTGACAGATTTCCACTTCTTATTGTAAGCGACAGCAATATAGGAGAAAAGTAATTTATGGCTCATTTTACACTGGGAGAAATGTACTTCTTATTTGTATGTGTTTTAAATTTTAATATTTTTGTGACCGGTCCTCTTTAAAGCACACCTACACTGAAAAATAAAAGTCAAAATATACGTCATACTTGCCTCCCGTGTAGTCTTTGCATCAATCTCTTTTTTTTTTTCCTCTCCCGTGTCCTGTGATCAATGGAAATTCACCGTCCTCCATTTTAAAAATGGTGATGACCCTGTAAAAGCTTCTGGGTCAGCAGACCGATAAACTGTAATATCACCCGCTTGAGCCATAGGGAAACATTAACATAATTTACATTACAGTCTATGGCGGTGCAAGGTGTGCCAACATTTGCCTGCATTTTGCGCTGTTTGGGCCTAAGGCCTCTTTCAGACTAACAGCTGAACTGTGCGCTTGTCGAGCCGTTCAGTGTCTTCCAAGCCTACCAGCGCCATTTAGGCGCTGGTGGGCTTGGAAATGTAAATGCAGTTGAATGGCAGTGGTTATAACCCCACGTGTGAGAGCTCCTGACATGCGGTGGTGTTACTCCATGGCAGAAAACCGCAACATGTCACATCGCACCAGGATCGTGCACAAGAGCAGCTGGCAGGCAATGAATACATCGCCTTTAGCTGCCTGTCTGAAAGAGGTCTTAGTAGCAAGTTAAGGTGCGTACACACATACAACAGCGATTGTAATAAGCCAGCAATGTTTAAAATACCGATCAAAAGTACAATAACAACTTTAAAGGGCAACTGTAACGAGCTGGATATGGAAGCTGCCATATTTATTTCCTTTTAAACAATACCAGTTGCCTGGAAACCCTGCTGATCTATTTAGGTGCAGTAGTGTCTGAATCATACCAGAAACAAGCATGCAGCTAATCTTGTCAGATCTGACAATATCAGAAACACCAGATCTACTGGTCTATGGCTAAAAGGATTAGAGGCAGAGGGTCAGCAGGATAGCCAGGCAACTAAAAGAAAATAAATATGGCAGCCTCCATATTCCTTTTGTTACAGTTGTCCTTCGAAAGTGACCAATGATGCATGCATTGAAAAGCAAACAATAAATGGCCTCAATTCACTAAGCTTATCTCCTGTCTTTAATAACATTTCTATAGTTATCACCATGGTGATAAGGCATGTCGTATTCAGGAAACATTTTACCTCAGGCAAACCTAAAGTTAACTCTTCTGTCTTTAAGTTAACTCTTCAATCCTTAAAATAACTCCAGAGTTAAAGGAAAACTTAAGTCAAAAATAAAAAATGATTTTTACTCACCCAGGGCATCCCTCAGCCCCCCGAAGCTGGATGGTGCCCTCGCAGCCCCGCTCTGATCGTCCTGTCCCCGCCGGCGGCTATTTCCGGGTTCGGCGACAGCCGCCGACAGGCTGGGAACGTGGCTGATTTTCCGCGTTCCCAGCCGCTATATCACCCTCTATGTTGCTATAGCGTATAACATATACACTATAGCAGCATAGAGGGTGATGTAGCGGCTGGGAACGTGAAAAATCAGCCGCATTCCCAGGCTGTCGCCGAACCCAGAAATAGCCGCCGGCGGGGACAGGACGATCGGAGCGGGGCTGCGAGGGCACCATCCAGCTTCGGGGGGCTGAAGGATGCCCCGCGTGAGTAAATATAATTTTTTATTTTTGACTTAAGTTTTCCTTTGAAGACAGGCTGTTTATTAACTGCGAGTGAAAATAACTACAGAGGAGGTAAATTAACTACAGAGGAGATCATTTAAGGAATGAAGAGATAAGATAACTCTCTTACTGTTTGGAGGTAAGTTTTCTCTTGCCTTATTATCTCCAGCATGATCTTAGTGAATTGAGGCCATTGTGGAAAGAATACACTATTTAACATTTGGTTTCTCTCCTCATCCTCCAGGATGGCTGCATAACATGAGAGATAGCCTAGCTCCTCCCCCAAAGGAAACACCCCTGATACAAACTTTTGCATAAGAAGCCCCTGCCTACCCACACACCTCAGTTTTGCTGTGTTTCCCTCCTTGGAAACATCCGGATACGAACGTTCGTGGACTCCTCTCTCCCTGGATGCCTGCATGTGAGCTAGCGTTGCTTGCGCTGGCGACAAGCGGAGGCGTACTGTCGGTCGCTTGCGCCTGCTCCTCCTTTTGGGATTGGAGGGGCGGGTCGGGATCCGTGGGAGCGGTGGTCTGCCGCTCGTTTAGGGAGGTGGTGGCAGAGGAGTGTCCTGCGTGTCAGGACGACACCCGGAAGTACAAAACAAGCTACTTCCGGGTCAGGTCATCGGGCCATGTGACTTCCGCTTTTTAAGTGGGAAGGCGGCGGCGTCTCAGCGCCATTTGAGTCCAGCCACAGGACTGTCCGGGGGAGCATGGAGCAGGCAGAAGGCTCCTCCGTGGAAGGCCGCAAAACCTCCAGTGACACAGCAGAGAAGGTAGGCTGTTTGTCGGCGGTGGTATCGCTGTCGGTAGACAGTGACACTGGTGTAATGTTAGCCTGAAGGGGCTGTGTGGGATTATTACTCCAGGTGTTACCTACTGACATGCGTCTATGTGTCCAGCCATGGCTTCCTAGTGGTTTCTAGTGGCTGGAAACACAAGGGGAAAAAATAATGGGATGCTGTAGCAAAGGGGCAGGCTGGAGACTAAAAGAAATGTTTTGTTTCTCTAGGCATTGCCGGTACAGCCAGCTACAAAGCATAGAGAAAAATCCAGGAGATGCTCTAAGTGTGATGCAAAACTTTCAGCCTCCTGGTCGAAATCAGTATGCCAAAATTGTATTGCAAAGGATAAGCCTGATCCATCGATTGTGATGCTAAGTTTCATGGAGTCAATGCAGAAAGAATTTACTTCAACTTTTCAGGCCTTGCGCTCAGTAATGATGACAAACCCAGTGCCACCGCAACTGCCCCCTGTGTCGGCCCATGTAGAGTTTCCTGTACCCGCTTCGAGTCAGGAGTCTCGATCGCAGAGAGGGGCAGGGGCTGCGGCCCAGGAGGTTCAGGGTTATGTTGTTTGTACTTCAGCGGAAGACTCGGTTGAGGAGATTGAATCTAGAGCAGATTCAGGATCAGATTCCATTGCAAAGGATATGAAATCAGCAAAGTACCTATTTAGTGCAGAGGAAACGTCAGAGCTTTTGAGAGCAGTCTATGATGCGGAGCAAATTCCTGACCAGGTCACGATCTCCTCTGCACAGGACGATATTTATATGGGATTACAGGGTAGTGAAGGTAAGACTTTCCCCATTCACCCAGCAATTAAGAAGATAGTTACAGACCAGTGGATTGATCCAGAAAAGAGGTTATACATACCAAAGTCGTTTAAACGCAGATTTCCTTTTAAGGAGGAAGATATAGCCTTATGGGCAAAGTGTCCAAAGTTGGACGCGGCACTCTCACAGTATTCTAAGGATACGGATCTATCCTTTGAGGATTCGGGTGCACTGAGAGACCCCATGGACCGTAAGGCGGAGACTATGCTCAAAAGGGCCTGGGAGGCCATGGCATTTGCATTTAAACCAGCAATGGCTTCCATTTGCATTGCAAGAAATTTAATTAAATGGTTGTCGGGTCTAAGAGACCATTTAGTAGCAGGTACGCCACAGGCGGAGATCCTGGAGTCCTTCCCAGTCTTAGCCCGATCCGTCGCGTTCCTAGCGGATGCGGCAACGGAATTCTTAAGATCTACTGCCAGAGTTGCTGCCCTCATAAATACAGCCAGAAGAGCAGTATGGCTAAACACTTGGGAAGGAGATGTAAGCTCAAAACAAAAGCTGTGTGCCATGAGATTTGAGGGTGACCTTTTATTCGGCAAGGATCTGGACAGTATTTTGGAGAGGTCATCAGGGAAAGGTAAAAAATTCCCTAATAAGAGGGGCAAGCCACTTCCACGAAGGTCCTTTCGTGGGAAAAAGCCTTTCTTTAACAAAAATCAGAGACCACAACACCAGAAGAAAAGATGGGTCTATACAGGTGAAAAAGGTAAATCCTCTTTCATGTTCAATAAGCCCCCTCCCTCTGGGGCAAGACAGGAAAAATGACGAGATACAGGTGGGGGGAAGGTTACTCCACTTCGTCAATCAGTGGAGTCTCATTACCCAGAACCTGTTCATATTAGATCTTCTAAAGACAGGTTACAAAATATTATTCGCCTCCCCCCCTCCAAAAAACTTTGTTCTTACAGGGACCCCAAGAGAGCCGGAAAGAGCCAGAGCTCTGAAAGAATCAGTTCTCACCTTATTGAAACAGGATGTGATTTGCAGCGTGCCAGAAGAGCAGTTTTACCAGGGTTACTACTCCAGGGTATTTCTAATCAAAAAACCCTCGGGGAAATATCGCATGATTTTAAATTTAAAGAATCTAAACCCGTTCATTCAGGTGGAGAAGTTCAGAATGGAGAGTATATTTACCATTCAGGCCTTGATCCCCAAGGACGCGTTTATGGTAACTCTCGACTTAAGAGATGCTTACCTTCACGTGCCCATCAATCCAGCTTACCAAAGTTATTTAAGATTTGCAGTAGCTCTGGGAGACAAAATATACCATTTACAATATTGGGCACTCCCGTTTGGTATAGCAACTGCACCGAGAATTTTTACAAAGATCATAGCAGAGGTGATGGCACAGTTACACCGTCTGCAGATCCGAATCATTCCATACTTGGACGACCTGTTGATTCTGGCAGATTCAAAAGAAAAGTTATTGGCCGATTTGCACCTGACATGTCAGGTATTGTCAGACCTGGGTTGGCTATTAAACATAGAAAAATCAATGCTGAATCCCAGTCAGACAGTGCGGTATCTGGGGTTCAGGGTAGATTCGGTTCAGGAAATGACTTTTCTGCCAGCAGAGAAACAGGAAAAAATAAGACAGAGGGCATATTCTTTCAGAATAAAAAGCAGGGTATCGTTAAGAGACGCAACTTCCTTGTTGGGCCTTATGACCTCGACCATACCGGGAGTGGTATGGGCACAAGCACATACGAGAACATTACAGGAATGGTTCCTGCAACATTGGAAGCAGGGAAGAGTGCATCTCGACAAGAGGTTCACCCTATCGCAAGTAGTCAAGGACTCCCTATTGTGGTGGGAGGACCAGAGCAATCTCAATCAGGGCAGGATGTGGCATCCTCCTTCTACCATCCGAATATTCACAGATGCCAGTCTGTGGGGATGGGGAGCGCACTCAGATCTATGGCACGCTCAGGGAGTCTGGAGTCAGGGCATGTGCAGGGAATCATCGAATTTCAGGGAGCTCATGGCGGTAAAGCTGGCCTTGGCCCAATTAGCCCCCCACATAAAAGAGACACACGTTGTAATTCTCTCGGACAACATTGTGACAGTCTCTTACATTCGGAAACAAGGGGGAACCAGGGTAAAGAGGCTCAGAGACTTGGCCTTGGAGATTGCAGCTTGGGCAGAGCACAATCTAAAATCTCTAACTTCAGTTCATATAAAGGGCTCTCTAAATTTTTTGGCAGACCAATTAACCTCCCTGGCGGTAAGCCCGAGCTGAGCTCGGGCTATGCCGCGCAGGGGGAGATCTCAGCCCCTGGTGGGGCGATTTTTAATCTGTAAATTGCTGTGCGCGCAGCCAGCACTTTGCTAGCCGCGCGCACAGCTTGATCGCCGCCGCTCTGCGGCGATCGGCCGCACGCAGCGGCGAAAGAGGCCCCCCCCCCCCGCCAGAGCCCTGCGCTGCCCGGACCAATGAGTTCCGGGCAGCGCTATGGGCTGGATCGGAGGTGTCTGACGTCAGGACGTCGGCTGACGTCCATGACGTCATCCCGATCGTCGCCATGGCGACAGGAGAAGCCAAACAGGGGAACGCGTTGTATACGCGTTCCCCTGTTTGCTATAGATGCCGGCGACGATCGCACTAGAGGGACACATGCGCCCTCTAGTGGTGTTTCATGTAGCTACCACTCTGGTAGCTTTACATGAAACAAAAAAAAAAAATTTTAAAAAAAGTTTTTTTTGCCAATTTGGCAAAAAAAATTAACCGCCAGGGAGGTTAAGCCGACCCAAGTTGCTGGAAACAGAATGGGCATTAAACTCGGAGGTGTTCCACCAGATAGTACAAATGTGGGGGAGCCCGAGTGTGGACCTCTTTGCGTCCCCCAACAATGCAAAGTGTTAGGAATCCGGGTCTATGTGGTTGCACCTGCTGGTGGCACTTGGTTTCGGGACTATGCTAACATCTATCACCAGCAGGTGGCATTGTGCAGCATGTCATGGACATTTCTTTGCCTGCAGTTTCCTGGTTCACCTGCTGGTGGCTCTCTGCATCTGGACAGCAGTAATTCTATCATTCACCAGCAGGTGGCCCTCATGCTATCCATCCTGGACAATTATGCATCATCTGATGGGATTTGCATTTAAGGACTCCACCCGCCTCAGAACCTTGCCAGAACCTCAGTTCAGTTCAGCTTGGCTGTCCTGATCGCTGTGTTCTGTGCTCCCTGCTCTGAGAAGCTCTGTTCTGATCTGATCTCCTGGTTTATGTTCTTTGCTTACTCTGACTCTGATTTGCCTTGCCCTTGTCTGCTGTTCCGCCTGGTCTGTATATATTTCTGTATATTGTTGTATAGTTAGTTAGTTAGGATTGCTGTGTTTATGTGGGATTTACCATTTGCTAATTTGTATATAATTGCACTGATTGACAATAAAACTGTTTATTTCACATTCGTTGGTTTCCGTCTCAGTTTTGCTGCACATTGTGATCTATCAGTCTGCTGCTAAGAGCAGCCGTAACAGTAGGTTCTGGCCACACACTGATCACAGCAGCAAGCCTGAGTTTTGGAAATGTATCCCAATCAGGTGCAATATTATGCATTGCTAGCAAAGGAAAATGAGTTTTCCTGCAGGAAGTTTTTCTCTGATCATCCCAGAGAATCTTTGCTTGCTTTAGTTGATCTGGTGCATGGCTTTGTAGCCCAAGGAATATTTTGTAGTCAGGAAGTAGAATCTTTAATTAAAATATGGGTAGATTTAGCACTGTCCAATTTGCCTTCAGATGATTTCTCGGCACCCCTACAGCCAGTCCAAATCCAATCATTATTGTATTTATTAGAAGAGGATCCAGTATATTTTGAGGAACAATATTTGGGGAAAGGTAATGAAGCAATGTTGGAGTGTATAGAATCTGCATATTCTCTTGTTTGTCAGGGTTTGTGTATCTATGAAGATGCTCTTACTTTAACCTCTGTCTGGCAAAAACTGCTTTCTGCCTCTTCCACTCCTCAGTCTACTTCCTTACCTTCCTTTTCTGCTGATCAGAGCTTGCAGCACACAGCCTCAGTAAGCCCAGAAAATAATTTGATCTCTTATAAAGCAGGCCCCACAGTTGCTAAAAGAAAGCGGAGATCAAAGCATAAAAGAAAATATGTTCCCACTACCTCCATTCAGCATGTACTGCCTATTGAACCTGGGTCTGTAACACCTGCAGCATTTGATCTGTCTCCATCCCTGACTATACAATCAGTTGCTCATTTTCCAGTACAGCCTGCAGACTCTTGCCTCCCGATGCCTGCAGACTCTTGCCTCCCGATGCCTGCAGACTCTTGCCTCCCGATGCCTGCAGACTCTTGCCTCCCGATGCCTGCAGACTCTTGCCTCCCGATGCCTGCAGACTCTTGCCTCCCGATGCCTGCAGACTCTTGCCTCCAGCCGCCTGCAGACTCTTGCCTCCAGCCGCCTGCAGACTCTTGCCTCCAGCCGCCTGCAGACTCTTGCCTCCAGCCGCCTGCAGACTCTTGCCTCCAGCCGCCTGCAGACTCTTGCCTCCAGCCGCCTGCAGACTCTTGCCTCCAGCCGCCTGCAGACTCTTGCCTCCAGCCGCCTGCAGACTCTTGCCTCCAGCCGCCTGCAGACTCTTGCCTCCAGCCGCCTGCAGACTCTTGCCTCCAGCCGCCTGCAGACTCTTGCCTCCAGCCGCCTGCAGACTCTTGCCTCCAGCCGCCTGCAGACTCTTGCCTCCAGCCGCCTGCAGACTCTTGCCTCCAGCCGCCTGCAGACTCTTGCCTCCAGCCGCCTGCAGACTCTTGCCTCCAGCCGCCTGCAGAACTTTGCATCCAGCTGTCTGCAGACACTTGCATCCAGCCTACAGAGACTTTGTTTCAGCCTGCCGAACATTGTATCCAGCCTGCAGACGCTTGCATCCAACCTGCAGACGCTTGCATCCAACCTGCAGACGCTTGCATCCAACCTGCAGACGCTTGCATCCAACCTGCAGACGCTTGCATCCAACCTGCAGACGCTTGCATCCAACCTGCAGACGCTTGCATCCAACCTGCAGACGCTTGCATCCAACCTGCAGACGCTTGCATCCAACCTGCAGACGCTTGCATCCAACCTGCAGACGCTTGCATCCAACCTGCAGACGCTTGCATCCAACCTGCAGACGCTTGCATCCAACCTGCAGACGCTTGCATCCAACCTGCAGACGCTTGCATCCAACCTGCAGACGCTTGCATCCAGCCCGCACAGGCTCAGCTCCAGCCCGCACAGGCTCAGCTCCAGCCCGCACAGGCTCAGCTCCAGCCCGCACAGGCCCTGCTCCAGCCCGCACAGGCCCTGCTCCAGCCCGCACAGGCCCTGCTCCAGCCCGCACAGGCCCTGCTCCAGCCCGCACAGGCCCTGCTCCAGCCCGCACAGGCCCTGCTCCAGCCCGCACAGGCCCTGCTCCAGCCCGCACAGGCCCTGCTCCAGCCCGCACAGGCCCTGCTCCAGCCCGCACAGGCCCTGCTCCAGCCCGCACAGGCCCTGCTCCAGCCCGCACAGGCCCTGCTCCAGCCCGCCCAGCCAGGTGCTCAGCCAACGGCCCAGCCAGGTGCTCAGCCAACGGCCCAGCCAGGTGCTCAGCCAACGGCCCAGCCAGGTGCTCAGCCAACGGCCCAGCCAGGTGCTCAGCCAACGGCCCAGCCAGGTGCTCAGCCAACGGCCCAGCCAGGTGCTCAGCCAACGGCCCAGCCAGGTGCTCAGCCAACGGCCCAGCCAGGTGCTCAGCCAACGGCCCAGCCAGGTGCTCAGCCAACGGCCCAGCCAGGTGCTCAGCCAACGGCCCAGCCAGTTGCTCTGCTAGCTGTCAACCAGTCTAATGCCCTCCCAACTGCCTACCAGCCTGTTGCCAACCAGTCTGTTGCTATGCCTGTTGCCTTGCCTGTTGCCAACCAGTCTGTTGCCCTGCCTGTTGCCAACCAGTCTCTTACCCTGCCTGCTGCCAACCTGTCTGTTGCTATGCCTGCTGCCAACCTGTCTGTTGCTATGCCTGCTGCCAACCTGTCTGTTGCTATGCCTGCTGCCAACCTGTCTGTTGCTATGCCTGCTGCCAACCTGTCTGTTGCTATGCCTGCTGCCAACCTGTCTGTTGCTATGCCTGCTGCCAACCTGTCTGTTGCTATGCCTGCTGCCAACCTGTCTGTTGCTATGCCTGCTGCCAACCTGTCTGTTGCTATGCCTCAAGAGACTTTTGCTTCTGCTGCCCAGCCACAAGAGACTTTTGCTTCTGCTGCCCAGCCACAAGAGACTTTTGCTTCTGCTGCCCAGCCACAAGAGACTTTTGCTTCTGCTGCCCAGCCACAAGAGACTTCTGCTTCTGCTGCCCAGCCACAAGAGACTTTTGTTTCTGCTGCCCAGCCACAAGAGACTTCTGCTTCTGCTGCCCAGCCACAAGAGAATTTTGCTTCTGCTGCCCAGCCACAAGAGACTTTTGCTTCTGCTGCCCAGCCACAAGAGACTTTTGCTTCTGCTGCCCAGCCACAAGAGACTTTTGCTTCTGCTGCCCAGCCACAAGAGACTTTTGCTTCTGCTGCCCAGCCACAAGAGACTTTTGCTTCTGCTGCCCAGCCACAAGAGACTTTTGCTTCTGCTGCCCAGCCACAAGAGACTTTTGCTTCTGCTGCCCAGCCACAAGAGACTTTTGCTTCTGCTGCCCAGCCACAAGAGACTTTTGCTTCTGCTGCCCAGCCACAAGAGACTTTTGCTTCTGCTGCCCAGCCACAAGAGACTTTTGCTTCTGCTGCCCAGCCACAAGAGACTTTTGCTTCTGCTGCCCAGCCACAAGAGACTTTTGCTTCTGCTGCCCAGCCACAAGAGACTTTTGCTTCTGCTGCCCAGCCACAAGAGACTTTTGCTTCTGCTGCCCAGCCACAAGAGACTTTTGCTTCTGCTGCCCAGCCACAAGAGACTTTTGCTTCTGCTGCCCAGCCACAAGAGACTTTTGCTTCTGCTGCCCAGCCACAAGAGACTTCTGCTTCTGCTGCCCAGCCACAAGAGATTTTTGCTTCTGCTGCCCAGCCACAAGAGACTTTTGCTTCTGCTGCCCAGCCACAAGAGACTTTTGCTTCTGCTGCCCAGCCACAAGAGACTTTTGCTTCTGCTGCCCAGCCACAAGAGACTTTTGCTTCTGCTGCCCAGCCACAAGAGACTTCTGCTTCTGCTGCCCAGCCACAAGAGATTTTTGCTTCTGCTGCCCAGCCACAAGAGACTTTTGCTTCTGCTGCCCAGCCACAAGAGACTTTTGCTTCTGCTGCCCAGCCACAAGAGACTTTTGCTTCTGCTGCCCAGCCACAAGAGACTTTTGCTTCTGCTGCCCAGCCACAAGAGACTTCTGCTTCTGCTGCCCAGCCACAAGAGACTTCTGCTGCTGCTGTCCAGCAATTACAGTCTTCTGCTGCTGTTCCTCCGGGTGGATCCCAGCCTGCTCCTCCTCCTGATGGCATCCAGTCTGCTCCTCCTGAAGGGATCCAGCCTGCTGCCCAGCCTGAGGTGATCCTGCCTGCTGCCCAGCCTGAGGTGATCCTGCCTGCTGCCCAGCCTGAGGCGATCCTGCCTGCTGCCCAGCCTGAGGTGATCCTGCCTGCCGCCCAGCCTGAGGCGATCCTGCCTGCCGCCCAGCCTGAGGCGATCCTGCCTGCTGCCCAGCCTGAGGTGATCCTGCCTGCCGCCCAGCCTGAGGTGATCCTGCCTGCCGCCCAGCCTGAGGTGATCCTGCCTGCCGCCCAGCCTGAGGCGATCCTGCCTGCCGCCCAACCTGAGGCGATCCTGCCTGCCGCCCAACCTGAGGCGATCCTGCCTGCCGCCCAACCTGAGGCGATCCTGCCTGCCGCCCAACCTGAGGCGATCCTGCCTGCCGCCCAACCTGAGGCGATCCTGCCTGCCGCCCAACCTGAGGCGATCCTGCCTGCCGCCCAACCTGAGGCGATCCTGCCTGCCGCCCAACCTGAGGCGATCCTGCCTGCCGCCCAACCTGAGGCGATCCTGCCTGCCGCCCAGCCTGAGGGGATCCAGTTCACTGCCTGGCCTGATGTTTCACCTGTTAGTCTCTTGTCTGTGGTCCTGCCTGACATTTTCCATCCATCTTCTATTAAGACTTTTCAGTTTCCTGTCATCCAGTTTTCAAACACTCCTGTCACCCAGCCAGATCCGGTAATATTTATTTTTGAATTATTTCCCTCCCTGCCCACCCAGTCTTGGCATTTGCTGCTTATTTTATTTCCTGCTAATTTTTGTGATTCTGGCGGAGGATTTGTAAGAACATTGTGGAGCGTCCTGAGGCCGCTCCTAAAAGGGGGGGTTATGTTAGGAATCCGGCTCTATGTGGTTGCACCTGCTGGTGGCACTTGGTTTCGGGACTATGCTAACATCTATCACCAGCAGGTGGCATTGTGCAGCATGTCATGGACATTTCTTTGCCTGCAGTTTCCTGGTTCACCTGCTGGTGGCTCTCTGCATCTGGACAGCAGTAATTCTATCATTCACCAGCAGGTGGCCCTCATGCTATCCATCCTGGACAATTATGCATCATCTGATGGGATTTGCATTTAAGGACTCCACCCGCCTCAGAACCTTGCCAGAACCTCAGTTCAGCTTGGCTGTCCTGATCGCTGTGTTCTGTGCTCCCTGCTCTGAGAAGCTCTGTTCTGATCTGATCTCCTGGTTTATGTTCTTTGCTTACTCTGACTCTGATTTGCCTTGCCCTTGTCTGCTGTTCCGCCTGGTCTGTATATATTTCTGTATATTGTTGTATAGTTAGTTAGTTAGGATTGCTGTGTTTATGTGGGATTTACCATTTGCTAATTTGTATATAATTGCACTGATTGACAATAAAACTGTTTATTTCACATTCGTTGGTTTCCGTCTGTTTTGCTGCACATTGTGATCTATCAGTCTGCTGCTAAGAGCAGCCGTAACACAAAGACAGAGTTTTTCTTTTCCCTAGATCCAGCGTGTCCCATGGAAAGGCTGGATGCTCTAGCATTGCCATGGCCCAGGACTCTCCTTTATGCCTTCCCCCCCGTTTTCACTGATTTCTCGTTCAATCTGGAAGATAAAGAAAGAGAAGGCCAGAGTTATATTCGTAGCGCCCTTTTGGCCACGAAGGATATGGTTCCCAGATTTGTGTATCCTGGCAGCACAGGGTCCTTGGTTTCTACCTCACAGGAAGGATTTGTTAATACAACAGGGGAGATTCCATCAGAGTCCAGAGAAGTTTTCCCTGGCAGCCTGGCTCTTGAATGGAGGGCGTTAAAGAAAAGGGGTTTTTCGAACAGAGTGATATCCACGATGGTTTCATGTAGAAAGATTACTACGAGAAAGATTTACTGTAAATTTTGGAAAGTTTATTGTTCCTGGAAAATGAGAAAAAATTTAGTAGGGAACGATATTGCTACGATTTTGGAATTCTTACAGGATGGAGTGGATTTAGGTCTATCACCTAGTACATTAAGGGTTCAGGTTTCGGCCCTTTCCTTATTTTTGAATATTAAGATTGCCAGAGATTCGGCTATCATTGATTTCTTAAAGGCGGTATCTAGGGCTAGACCGATAGATCTTTAGCAAGAGATCCTTATGAACCCCTGAATAAGGCTTCTCTAAAGGCTCTGACGTTAAAAACTACTTTTTTAGTCTCTGTCACATCAGCTAGGAGGGTTGGTGACATTCAAAATGTATCAATAAAGGATCCGTATATGCAGATATTTCCAGATAGGATCATATTCAGGACAGATCCAGCATACTTACCTAAAGTTAGTTCACGCTATCATAGGTCTCAAGAGATTATTATACCTTCCTTTTGTGATCCACCAAAGAATGATAGAGAAGCGGAATGGCACAGTTTAGACGTCAGGAGAGCGGTAATACAATATCTTGACAGGACAAGATCTTTTAGGAGATCAAATCATTTATTTGTTTCCTTTTCAAACACAAAGAAGGGTTTAGCGGTGTCGAAGGACACGATTGCCAGATGGCTCAGAGAGGTAATAGCTTCAGCCTATGTGCAGGAAGGACAGAGTGTGCCTAAGGGCATCAAGGCTCATTCGGTTAGATCACTTTCGACCTCGTGGGCTGAAAGGTCTGGTGCATCACTAGAGCAAATTTGTAAAGCGGCAATATGGAAGGACCAACACACATTTGTCAAGCATTACAGAGTGGACCTACTATCCAGCCAGGATTTGTCATTTGGTAGAAAAGTTCTTCAGAACATCATCCCTCCCTAAGGTAATTTATTTCTCGCTGGTCTCTCATGTTATGCAGCCATCCTGGAGGATGAGGAGAGAACTCTGGGTAGAACTTACCGGTAGCGGTATTTCTACGAATCCTCCAGGATGGCTACCTTAGTTCCCACCCGATGATGGTCTATTGTGGCCGGATTCAGGGGAATTAAGGTAGCGGCTGTTCGGAAGGTGATACTCTGCAATAACTGAGGTGTGTGGGTAGGCAGGGGCTTCTTATGCAAAAGTTTGTATCAGGGGTGTTTCCTTTGGGGGAGGAGCTAGGCTATCTCTCATGTTATGCAGCCATCCTGGAGGATTCGTAGAAATACCGCTACCGGTAAGTTCTACCCAGAGTTTTTACGCATGCGCTGTGGTTTGTGAACGATGAAACCTTGACTATCTTTGTACACACACACACACACTTTTGTTAATAGTTGGAACAGGTTTTTGGAATGACTTGGCTCATTTGTTTTAATGATCATTTTGTACATTTTTACCAACAATAGTGGGCTGATACTGGAACGATCGTTTCAAACAACTACAATCTGATGTGTGTACAAGACTGTAGTGTCTTATCATTCCTCCGCCGTGACAACCTGACCACATGGCTAGAAGTTTGGATATATAGTAAGGAGATGAGCAGGACATTACTAGCCCTGTGGGATCCTCCTATGCGTTGGTGCGGGGGGCTGTCCTGTGCCATTCTGCTGCTTGCTGCATCTGATGAGGATGGACATATATCGGGCCTCTAGGCACAGTATATTGGCAGGGGGAGTGGAGGTAGGACAGTGCTTAGTTTGCCAAAGGCTACAAACATACACGAGTTATGTCAGTTGATATGACAAATCGTTTTTGGCGGGCGGCAATTTTACTCTACTTTAAAATGGACCAGGGTACTTTCTAGCTGAAAGTATCCTAGATTCCTAACCTAGTCTCCTGTTTATTCTTCCGTTCAGATTCTATTCTAATTCCTTCCTACTATTTGTCATTGGTCCAATCCTATATAGTAGTGCTCCTCAACCCTGGGCCGGTCCTCTCATGAAGCAAAGTGAAACATTTGCATCAGGCGCAGAGATTTCAGGAGGCAGCATTTTTGTACTGTGTGTACCTGCCTGAGGAGGAATGGAGTGGCTGAGGGTGAGCAGTTTGTTTGTCACAGACTCACAGCCAGACAGTGTGCTATTAGAGCTGCAGCATGTCATGTGAGAACATTAAATGAAGCGGGGTAAATTGTCAGGTGCTGTGCGATAATTCCAAAAAGGGGGGGGGGGGGTCAGGCGCATCCTCACAAGTTTGCCTCAGGCAGCAAAAAGTCTAGAACCGGAAGGACACCTGAGCTGAGAGGAATATAGAGGCTGATCTTTGTTTTCTTTTGAACAATGCAGATTGCCTTGCTGTGCTGCTACTCCTGGGCCCCCAATACTCTGTGTGGCCTTGTTCACATTGTAAATCGCAAGCACTGAGCAATTTGAGCTTTTTAAAAAGTTTTCCCTGCACTTTGCGCTTAGAAAAGCGCTTTTCTAAGAGTTTTTGCTGAGCAATTCGGTTTTTTTTTTCACTTTCTGACGTCAGTCATAAAGTGAACTCTTCAGAAATGTAAAAATACAATATTTATTCATAAAAGTGGTTTTTTTCAAGTGTTTTGCGATTTCCCTATACCTACCATTGAGGCAAATGGCACATGTAGCATGTTTGCGATTTCAAAGAAATTAAAACGCTCACTTGTGAACACTCTCATAGGAAAACATTGCAAAATCGCTTTTAAGGCAATTTCTAAAATCGCCAGAGCTTAAAAAAATCTGCAAACGCTCATAGACCCTGAACAAGCATGCAGATTAGGGGGTTCTGACTGAATTAGCTGCTTACTAGTTTCAGGTGTGTAATTCAGACACTACTGCAGCCAAAAAAATCAGCAAGGCTGCCAGGCAACTGGTATTTAAAAGGAAATTATTATGGAAGCCTCTATATAACTGTTTAGGTGTACTTTAAAGGGGAACTGAAGTAAGAGGTATACGGAGGCTGCCATATTTATCTCCTTTTAATCAATACCAGTTGCCTGGCATCCCTGCTGGTCTATTTCTCTGCAGTAGTATCTGAATAACACCAGAAACAAGCATGCAGCTAGTCTTGTCAGATCTGACTTTAAAGTCTGAAACACCTGATCTGCTGCATGCTTGTTCAGGGGCTATGGCTAATGGTATTAGAGGCAGAGGATCAGCAGGGCTGCCAGGCAACTGGTATTGCTTAAAAGGAAATAAACATGGCAGCCTCCATATACCTCTCTCTTCAGTTCCTCTTTAAGGGCCCTTCCACACAGAGCACTGTAGCCAGTTGCACCTCACGGTAGTGTTGCGACCATACAGTAAGACATACAGTGCAGTGAAAGCATGCCTCATTCGCACTGTGTGTGTGTGTGTTGCCTGGTTAACGCACACCCTGCGTTACTGCCTCATAGGAATATCATTGCATTGCCCGCCTACAGTGTATGTTCGGTGGAAATCCACAGAGGTAGCTAATCAGCTCTGCAGAGGCACTAATTACACCACCTGTGAGTATGTGCAGCTTCCTGCAAAACATGTACTATTGTAGTGCCTTGAGAGCAGTGTTAGGGAACTCTGCATGCTGTGTTGTATAACTCAGAGGACATAATGATCCTGTTAGAAGGGGGGATACATATGGAGTATGTCATATTTACTTCAGAACATCGCTAGTTGCCTGACTACAGACGGTGTCTGAATCGCACACCTGAAACAAGCATGCGGTTAATGTGGCTACATTTTAGTCGAAGCGCCTGATTATATACTTGTTCTGGATTAGAGGGTGAAGGACACCTAAATCAAATGAAAAAAGTTTCATTTACCTGGGGCTTCTACCAGCCCCCTGCAGCTGCCTTTTATCTGTCGTCACTCAGCGATGTTCCTGTTACTCGCAGCACCTCTCTTTCATCTGGCTGTGGGGCACGAGTCCGTGCACCTCCTGGTCAAGCTACTGTGGTCCTGGATGGGAGCGCTCTGCACATGCCCAGTACAGGAAAATATCTCCTGCGCATGCACAGAACACTCAGGGAGTAGGGAATCACTCGGCTGAAAGAGGGGCACTGCGGGGTACTGGAACATTGCTCAGTGGCGGCGTGGGCAAAAGGTGGCTGGTAGAAGTCCCAGGTAACTTAAAGAGACTGTAATTAAAAAAAAAAAAAAAAAGTCCCCTGGGGGCTACTCGCCTCGGGAGGGGGAAGCCTCAGGGTTCCAATGAGGCTTCCCCCTCCGCTGTAGCTGCAGGTAGTCCAGCGTTGGCTCCCCCGAAGCGTCCCGCAAAGCCTGACAAGGCTTAATATATATTTATCTTTCCTGGCTCCAGCAGGGGTGCTGTTGCGGCTCTTAGCACGGAGATAGGCAGAAATAGCCAATCTGTCGGGTCCGCTCTACTACGCAGGCGCAGGAGACTTGCGCCTGCGCAGTAGAGCGGACCGATGGCGATCGGCTATTTCCACCTATCTCCGTGCTGAGAGCCACAACAGCGCCTGCGCTGAAGCCAGGGAAGTTAAACGTTTACATCCCCGCTGTTCGGAGGGGTGCAGCAAGACCGCCATGGGACACAGGAGGACGGGGGAAGCCTTGATAGGATCCGGAGGCTCCCCCCACCCGAGATGAGTACCACCCAGGGGAACTTTTTTATTTACAGGTTTTCTTTAAACAGTTTTTTAATTTGCTTTAGGTTCCCTTGGCGGTTATCGCTCAAGCGTTGTTCATTCAAATAAATGGAACTGCTGTTTAAATGGCTTTTCGTATCCGTGTAAATGCCGCAATAGAGCCTGTCGTCTCATCTTGTCCTGAATGCTACATGTAGCATCCAGGATCAGCTAAGTTGGGCAATTTTGTGTTTAGCAGGAGACGCCGGCAGAACCCCGTGTGAACCAGGCCTTACACTTGCCCCTCCTGGACACTCTGCGTGTTTAGCTGCGTTATAACACGCGCGCATATTTAGCCACAGTAGCTAAATTATTGAGAAACTGCACGTGCAGAATGATGCTGCAGGTTGTACATGTGAACAAATACCTTCCGGAAAGTATTCACAGTGCATCGTTTTTTCCACATTTTGTTACATTACAGCCTTATTCCAAAATGGATTAAATTCATTTTTTCCTCAGAATTCTACACACAACGCCCCACGACAACGCAAAATAAGTTTGAAGTTTTGGCAAATTTATTAAAAATAGAAAACTGAGAAATCACCTGTACAGTGCTGTCCAAAAGTATTCATATCCCTGGCAAATTTTGACTCCGTTACTTTTATTCAACCAGCAAGTAATTTTTTGATGGGAAATGGCATAGGGGGTCTCCCAAAAGATAAGACAATGTACAAGAGGCATTATTGTGGCAAAAAAAATTCTTGGCCAAGTTTCCACTGTAGCGTGATATTTTCGCCTGCATAATAATCTTATAAGATTTTTCTGTTTAGTGAAAATTTGCATGCACATTTTTACGCGTTTTTATGCAAATTCGCATTCGTTAAAGATAACAATCTGCCTAGTAACAGCTTAGTCATGACTGCTGACAACTTCCTGTAACCATGGATCTAATGCGATTTTCGTGGAAATAACATGAAAACTTGTGTTGCCTATACAAAGCATTGCAGGCGAATCATACGCGATGCCTAAAAAAATGATGTAGTACCTCAGATTTTTCACGCGTACGAAAATTCACATTGAATGGAAACCATCCCATTCACTACCATTAGTTGTCAAATCCTAAGGCCTCTTTTCCACGGACAGTTGAACTCTGTGCTCAAAAAGCAGTTACCAGGCAGCAGCAAGCGGTTGTGAAAGTTTGAGAGGCATTTCACTGCCTATCAACTGTCCATGGAAAAGAGGCCTAAGTTTGAATGGACCCTTGGAGTTGTCATTATGGAGTGTTGTGTGTTGAATTCTGAGGAAAAAAACGGATTTAGTTCATTTTGGAATAAGGCCCCGTTCACACTGCACGCGTTTCCATCCGCGTTTTGGAAACGCGTGCAGGTGGCCGACACGCACGACATCAGACATTGCATAGAGTGCAATGTCTGATGTTCACACTGCATGCGTTCCGGACCTGTGCGGTCCGGGAACGCATGCTGCACGCATTTTTTGTAAAAACGTGTGGCTGTCCCATTCACTTTTCAGTGATGGGATCAGCCACGCAACGCACACAAACGCGGATGGCGTGCGTTCCGCATGGGTGGTGTGAACGGGGCCTTAGACTGTAACAACAAAATGTGGAAAAAGTGATTACTTTACGGATACAGAAACTGCATGCAAAACAGTAAATCCTGAACCCTGTCTAAGGACTCTTCCACAGATGGCTGAGCTGCTCTTTTGTTGAGCAGTTTAGCCGCCTGGCCGCCGGCCACAAGCACCTTTCGGGCTGCAATTACCTACAGCCAATTGGCATCGTTCGGCAACACAGCGCATTGGACACATTGGCTATCATTCATAAAGCATTTCCGCATGCAGAAATGCTTAAAACAGCTGACTTTACCGACCACTCGGCAAAGTCAGCATTCATAAAGCCTCTTTCCGCATGGAAAAATGACACTACCGAGCAGAGTGATAAATCACCGCCTTGTGCGGTGATTATCGGTACAAATGTAGCAAAATGTTCATTCATGAAGATCACCGCAAGCGGTGTGAGGTCGGGAAGTACCGCTCCCTCTGATGTGGCGATACCAATGTAAGTGAATGGAGACACACAGACCTCCCAGGCAGCTGCAGCAGAGCGGAACACGGAGAAATGTATCAACTCGGCAGCTTCTATGTCTCCGCAAGCCTACCGCCTGTCTACCGCTAGCTTAGCTCGGGGAATCTCCGCACTGCTTCAGCACACGGATACATCTTTATGAATGCCCACCCAGAAGTCTAAAAATCCGCCAGCTGTGTTTTCCCGCACTGATTTTGTTTACCGACAGCCTGTTCATGAATGATAGCCATTGTAGCGTTACCCAGCGGCAAAAAAAGCCTCGTCGTGCCTGTGCATTGTAAAATGTGAGCTAAGATATGCAGTAATGGTTTGTCATCACGCAATTCAATGGCCTCAATTCACTACGGGCAGTTCAATAAAATAGCTTGGGTCGTTAAAATACCGCATTCTGTACTTTACACACTTTTTTTTTTTTTTCAAAATTCACTAATATTTCCTGCAGTAGAAGTTTGGTAATTTACCAAACAAACATGCTTTCATTTACTTAGCTGTCCTATGTAAGGGCCAGTGCACACCAAAAAGCGCTAACGTAATCGCAAACAATCAGCGCTTTTTGAAGTGATTTTTCAGAGCGATTCTAGGCATGTGCCTATCGATTTTCTAATCACGCCTAGAGATTTTTGGAGCTTTTTGGTGTAGTTTTTTTAATTTTTTGTTAGGCCTAGTGCACACCAGAGCGGATCTGCTGCGGTTTGCGATCCGCTTGCGGGTGCGGATCCGCTATGGTAATGTATTTTAATGGGCTGGTGCACACCAGAGCTGGAGGCGTTTTGCAGAAACGCATACTCCCGGGCTGCTGCAGATTTTGGATTGCGGATGCGTTTCTGCCTCAATGTTAAGTATATGAAAAACGCAAACCGCTCTGAAAAACGGCACTTCAGAGCGGTTTGCCAGGCGGTTTTTGTTACAGTAGCTGTTCAGTACCAGCTTTACTGTAACAATATATGAAATCTACTACACCAAAAACGCTTCACAAAACCGCAAAATGCTAGCTGAAATGCTACAGAAAAAGAAGAAAAAGCGTTTCAAAATCTGCTAGCATTTTGCGGATCGTTTTTTGGTGTGCACCAGGCCTTACAGTAGAGCTGGAACTGAACAGCTTCTGTAACATAAATGCTTGGAAAATCGCTCTGATCTAGTGCTTTTCAGAGCGATTTTCCACTTTCCTATACTTAAAGAGGAGCTGTTAGGTATAAGGTCTCAGAGAAAATAAACACATATATCAGTAGCTAAAGATTGGCTGTACTTACATTACATATGCATTTCACTGTCCACGTTTGGATTTCACAGAATTTGTATATAGTATATGCAGAGATAGATGCTCCTGACAGCTCATGGCAGGCTCCATGTTTTTCTGTCAAATGTGTCGTCATGTCCTGCCTGCTTCCTGATCACAGATAAGCTCCTACTTGAACAACACAGTGTGCAGTGAATATTAATGAGCCATGTGGCTAGGAACAATAGCTGACTCCTGCAGTGTACTCTGCCCGGAGATTTATCAGTGCTACGCGCTGGACTGATTACAAGCTGCTGTAACGTCTCATTAGCAGCCGAGGGGAGGGCCCCAGAATGCTTTGCAGTTTAGTATGCGGCTTGCGTCCTTATGGGTCTATAACAGCCTTGCTGATAAGCACACATCAAAGGTAACTGAGATTTTTATCTTCACTAATGGCTTTTGGGCTTCCTTCTAAACTGTTTAACACAGGAGAATAGAGGTTTAAATTAGCTTCTGCAGCCTGACAGTTACTTGAGGCTGAATCGCCTCAGAAATCAACATAAGGGGTATCATTCATAAAGAGGCTGTCGGTAGTGCGGGAAAACACCGTTCTTCTCCGCAACCGGTACTTTAGACTTTTGGGTGGGCATTCATAAAGAAGTGTGTAGGTGCGGTGGCAGTGCGGAGATTCCCCGAACTAGGCTGGCGGTAGGCAGGCGGAGACACGGAAGCTGCCGAGTTGATACATTTCTCCGTGTTCCGCTCTGCTGCAGCTGCCTGGGAGGTCTGTGTGTCTCCATACACTTGCATTGGTATCGCCACATCAGAGGGAGCGGGACTTTCCGACCTGACACCGCTGGCGGTATTCTTTATGAATTAACATTTTGCTACATTTGTTTTCCGTTAATCACCGCACAAGGCGGTGATTTATCACTCTGCTCGGTATGTCTTTTTTTCATGCGGAAAGAGCCTTTATGAATGCTGACTTTGCCGAGTGGTCGGTAAAGTCAGCTGTTTTTAGCATTTCCGCATGCGGAAATGCTTTATGAATGATACCCAAGGCCTGGAACCCACTGGATCGATTTTCTGAGTGTTTAGTGAGCGATTCAAACCGCTAGCGATTTCCCTAAATGCTCAGCTAATGTTAATAGATGGGCTAAATTCCACTGGAGCGATTGCGATTACCAAAACGCAAAACGCAGGACATGCAGCATTATTAGCATTAGCGTTTCTGCAATGTAAAGTATATAAACGCTGGCATAATCGCTCATCAAAACCTGCACAGAGCGATTTTACAAGCGTTTTGAAGTGACTACACACTGTAAAATAATTAAAATTAATTGAAAGGACCAATCAAAATTAAAATCGCTACACAACCGCTGGCAAACAGAATACACTTTTTAAAATCGCTGCCAAAAACGCTCATGAAATAGTTTACAAAATGCTCACAGAAAACGCTAGCGATTGCGTTTTGTAGTGGGTTCCAGGACTCAATGCTGCAGGACCCGAGTTTGGGAGAAAATCACATCGCTCTGGTGTGATCCATCCCATTCAAATACATTAGCCCTAGCGTTTTTAAAAGCGCTCAGAAGAGCTCTCGGTGTGCACCAGCCCTGAGGCTTTTGTTCACATCTAAAATGACGCCAGCGATTTTCGATTTTGTTTTTTCACCTCTTGAGCGCTTACCTGCTCGCTTCAATTTTTTTTGTAAAGCGCTTTTCTAAGCGCTTTTGCAGAGCGATTTGTTTGTTCACTTCCTGAAGCAAGTATTTATTCTTAAAAGCCCTGGGGAAATCGCTATACAAAGCGTTTTTTCAAGCGCTTTACAATTTCCCTATACCTTCCATTGAGGCAAATCGCCCCAAAAACGGTACAGGCAGCGCTTTGGTGATCGGAATCGAACCACTCAGATGTAAACACTCTCATAGGGAATCATTGCACAAGCACTTGCCGATTTTGAAAATCGACGGTTCTTAAAAGGTGTGAACAAGCCCTAAGTCTCACCAGCTGTGGAGCAGGTCAGCGCTCATGCAGGACGCTAGGAATCTGTGTGCATCCCTTAAGATGTACTGCAGCCACCAGTGAGAGCTCTTCTGTATAAGGCCTCTTTTCCACGGACTGTTGATCTGTGTGCTTAGCAAGCAGTTACCAGGCAATAGTGAGCAGATACCAGGCAGCAACAAGCAGTTACCAGGCAGCAATGAGCAGCTGTGAGAGTTTGAGAGGCATTTCACTGCCTATGAACAGTCCGTGGAAAAGAGGCCTAAGAGTAGACAGATATTCACATCTAAAGGGATGCAGAAGAACCTTATAAAATGTGTCCTCTTCCCTGCTCTGCCACACTGAAGTCCCGCCCTATAGGGTATCATACCAAATCAGACGAGAAGCAGGGCTATGGGGCTCTCCCTGCTGCATCTGCCAATGTTTCCGCATGGAGATTGTGGTCAGGCCTGGAGGTAATATAACATCATGATAACCTAACAAAAAACACATTGGTATGTGTTTTTCAATGCGTTTTAGGCCTGGAACCCACTACAAAACGCTATCGCTAATTGTAATCGCTAGAATTTTGTATGATCGGTTTGCAAGCGATTGCATGAGCGTTTTCAGTAGCGATTTTAAAACGTGTATTCAATTTGCCATCGGTTGTTTAGCAATTAGCGTTTTTAATTCTGATTGGTCCTTTCAGTTAATTTTAATTTTGTTACAGGGTTCTGTAAACGCTAGCAATATCTCTCTGTGCAGGTTTTGATGAGCAATTATGCCAGTGTTTATATACTTTACATTTCAGAAATGCTAATTGCTAACGCTAAACGCGAAAAATGCTGCATGTCCTGCGTTTTGCGATTCGGTAATCGCAATCGCTCCTATGGAATTTAGCCAGCTGAGCGTTTAGTGAAATCGCTAGCGGTTTGAATTGCTCCCTAAACGCTCAGAAAATCGCTCTAGTGGGTTTGAGCCCTTAGATGCATTTTTAAAACGCTCAACAAGTTTATTCTTTCTGCATACTGTATGAAGAACACATGCTTTCTGCAAGCAGTGCTTTCCTATAATGAAAAAAAACTCATGCAGTCTTTATGCTTTTTTGCCCAAATAAGGTAAAAACTAATTTGAAAATTGTCAGCACTTGTTAAATATGAATATTGATTAAACATAAAAAGGGGAACACATGAAAATGCATAAAAATACACACAGAAAAACACAAATGCAAGAAAAAAATGTCTACAGAAAACAAGTGTGACCTCAGCCTTAGGGGGGAGGGGGCACAGAGCAGCCAGGCAATATGGATTGTGTAAAAGGAAATGAACACGGCAGTAGGGATACGTCAGTGAAATGCAAATGAAGTGATGCAGGATTATGCACATTTTTTAATGCAGCTTGAAGATATACCTATCAGATGAAGCCAAGGTGGGATGTGATTTATGCATTTTTTTAAGCGGCATGAATTTACATTAAAAATCTGCATAATTCTGCATCTAATTGACCATTCCTATCCCTCACATTACAGAGTACAGAGGGGGAGGGAGCTGGGAGGAGAATGACTTGCATCACTTCCTGTCTTCAGCATCAATGGTTAGCAGGTGGAGAGCTGTGTAATCTCTGGCATTGTTTGCTGAGTCTCTGCTAAAGAAGAGAAAAGAAGTCCTTCCACTGCACTTACCTGCCTGGTGAGTACACCTGTATACAAATCACCTGTGTACAGACAGTGTTATGTCTGGGCTGTAATCTAACTTCCTAAACCTGATGTCTTTTAATGAGAGGACCCATTTGTACTCGTTGTTCCCAGCAGTGTTCATGCTGGAGGCCAGCAGTTCCCTGCCTTCAGGCACTAGTCTATAGGGGACCCAGCACCTCATAGGGAACAGTTCTCCAATCACAGCACCCTCTATAATACAAAAGCATTGCGATTAGCCAAATAGTGTGTGGGCCTAGTTTACTACAACCCCATCATGTTAGCTGAATTTCTCTATAAGATTCCCTGCTGGGTCCCCCAAAGTAGACTAGCGCCCAACCTTCTTTACACTAAAGCCTCCTGCATCCGTATGATGCTTGCTGTCCAATAAGGATTGGGACTCAATATTTTGTGACCTTCAGAGCTGAGGTCGGAAAGACACTTTGCTAGCCTCCAGGGTAGCGCTGCATTCTGTTGCTATGCAGTGGTGGCAAAGTGGTGAACGGGGAGCATCATACGATTCTGCTAAACAAACTCGTTAATGGTAAAAGTGAAGCATACTTTCCATTGACTGCATGCTTCACTGTACCTGACGCAACATGAGCATAGTGTGCAACAATGGACAGAGGCGCCAGGCAGGTTAAAATGATCTAAAAACAACTAAAACAACCTTGGGTGGAGGGGACTGTCCCCTTCTTTCTATCTACAGAGAGCGACTTCTTAAACCTGAGTGGGGTCAGGTTCTAATGCTCCCCACCTGCATTTCAAGTGGTTGCCTATGTGGTGACTTGTGTTTGTGAGTATATCCACATCTGTTAATTATTTCACCAACAATTGTTAGACTTACTGCACTATATTGGGCTCTCGGTTTTTCTTTTTGTTTCAAGTGCATAGAGTGCAACAAAGTTGTCCCGATCCATTACATTCCTGCTGTCACAGAAAACGCAACAGCCACTGTGAACAAGTGAGAGGGATATGGAAGCTGACATATTTATTTCCTTGTTTGGGTGTCCTGATCCTCTGCATGCAATACTTTTAGCCATAGACCCTGAACAAGCATGCAGATACGTTGATCTGACTGAAATCTGATTGGATTAGCAGCATGCTTGTTGCAGGTGTGTGTAGGGCACTGCTGCTTGGGATTTATAGGCTGCCATATTGAATAACTTTAAGGCTTCAGTCACAGTTTGACGTTGTGGAGCTGCGTTATAAAGTCTTATAACGCAGCTTACCGCACTGCAATGCTAATCCAATGCGACATTCACAGTGCAACATTAGCATTGCATTGCCTATAAGCTTTACTGTATGCAACGGTAACGCATCGTTAACCTCCTTAGCGGTATGCCTGACACTGTCGGGCATAACGCTCGCTGGCCCCAGGAGTCCTCCGAGCATAATTATGGCGATCAAATGGCTGTAAACCCTGTAGCTAGCCTTAGGCTAGCTAGTACATGTGTCCAGCTCCCCCCCCTATTGCTGCTGATCCCCCCCCAGTTAATACATTATCCCCTCTGGATCCAGCGATCACGCTGACTGCCTGCACAGCTTTGGTCTCTCTATGAGGAGGATCAGGTTTGCTCATGACGTCATGTGCGATACTCCCCATAGTGAAGACCGGAGCTGTGTGGGGAAGGGGGGGGGGGGGGCTGCGGCGATCGCTGGATCCAGGCTGGGTAACGTATAAATGGGGGGGGGGCAGCGGGGATCGGGGGTGCTGGGCACTTCTACTAGCTTACAGGGTTTGCAGCCATTCGATCACCATAATTAAATTTTTAACACAAACTGACAAAACCTCCTGAGCGGCGTAACACTCGGGTTAATGTGCGATACCAACTTTTTTTGTGTTGTAATGCTGCGTTCTGACTTTAGCATCACATTACAATGCAACGTCCCACTGTGAATGCAGCCTTAAAAGAATTGCAGTTGCCTGGCAGTGTACAAATGAAATCACCGCCGGGAGACTTGGGCGCAGGACACTGCTGATATACGGCTTAGCCTGCTTCTGCACAAGTTCCCGGCGGAGTTAATTACAATTCCCCCTCCAGGTCGCAGTGGATGGTGGGGAATGAGGTGATTCGGCTGCCAGCTATTGCTGACGGTCAAATGACCGTGTTTTTAAAAGTAAGTTACTTACTGTGTGCCGCTATACCCGTAATTCCTATTACGGTCTATGGTGGCGCTAGCTGCGCCTAAATCTCCAGCAAAGTATTTAACGTATTCCCTTAACGCTCTGCCAATGTAAATGCATGGTGAAAAGTCCACAGAGGCGATTATCAAAATGCAGGACATGCAGCATTTTGTTAGCGTTTGCGCTTCATTGTAAAGTATATAATCACTGGCGTAATCGCTCATCAAAACTCGCACGGAGCGATTTTGCTAGCGTTTTAAAGTTAATGTACACTGTAACAATATTAAAAATAATTGAAAGGACCAATCAGACTTTAAACCGCTAATCACTACACAACCGCTGGCAAATTGATTACACTTTCTAAAATCGCTCCCTAAACTGCTCATACAAAACGCTAGCGATTGCGATTAGCGATAGCGTTTTGGAGTGGGTTCCAGGCCTTAGGGTCTAAAAGCTGTTCCTTTTTTTTTTTTTTTTCCCACAAGCTTTTAGACCCTAAAAACCAGGAAAAAACCTACCACAGATAGATCTGTAGCAGCTCCTGCATATAACTCAGGGCTGGTGCACACCAAAGCGCTTTTCTGAGGCGATTCAGCCTCAATGTTAAGTATAGGAAAGAGGAAAAGCACTAAATTTAAGCGCTTTTCCAAGCGGTTTTGTTACAGAAGCTGTTTAGTTCATGCTCTACTGTAACCATAAATTAACCACTTCACCACTGAGGGGTTTTACCCCCTGACCACCAGAGCAATTTTCACCTTTCAGCGCTCCTTCCATTCATTCGTCTATAACTTTATTATTATCGCAATGAAATGAACTATATTTTGTTTTTTCCGCCACCAATTAGGCTTTCTTTAGGTGGGACATTATGCCAAGAATTATTTTATTCTAAATGTGTTTTAATGGGGAAAATAGGAAAAAATGTGGGAAAAAATTATTATTTTCAGTTTTCGGCCATTATAGTTTTTAAATAATGCATGCTACTGTAATTAAAACCCATGAAATGTATTTGCCCATTATTCCCGATTATAAAACCGTTTAAATTATGTCCCTATCACAATGTTTGGCCCCAATATTTTATTTGGAAATAAAGGTGCATTTTTTTCAGTTTTGCGTCCATCCCTAATTACAAGCCCGTAGTTTATAAAGTAACAGTGTTATACCCTCTTGACATAAATATTTAAAAAGTTCAGTCCCTAAGGTAACTATTTATTTTTATTTTTTTTTATTGTATATATATATTTTTTTTTTTTAAATTACAAAAAAAAAAATTGGGGAGTGTGGGAGGTAATGAGTTAATTTTATTATGTAAAACAATTTATTTGTATGTGTAAAATGCATTAGGGTGTAGTTTACTATTTGGACACAAGATGGCCACAGTGAGTATGTTTACATGCGACCTGTAAGCGACCGGAAGGACGCTTACAGGAAGCAGTAGGAGGCTGGGAGACTCACAATGATCGCGCTGTTTCTGAAAGAAGCAGCAGATCATTGCGGGGGCTTAGATCAACGAACGGGAATGGATTTTCCCGTTCATTGATCTCCGGGCAAGTGGGCGGCGGCGTGCACGAGCGGCGGGTGCGCGCGCACGAGCGGCGGTAGCGCGGACAGCGGCGGGAGTGCGGAAGGTACGGATTTCTCCGTCCCTGGTTTTTTAGGAGGGAAAAAAGGGGCGGAGAAATTCGTACCGCCGGGGGTAAAGTGGTTAAAAACTTAGGTGCAAGTAACGATATGAGCGCAACCGATGAAAACAATGTCGTTGCAGCCAGAGGAATTCCAATCCACAATGAAACACAGATGCATATAGTATAATCCTCAGCGCAGTGGTTTCGCTCTCTATGCAACCCGCAATAACCCAGTGCTCAGCCAGAAGTGGCCACCACCAGGGCACAAACCACAACACAGGCTATTAGTTGCACAAACAGAGAGTAACCATTTATTAAACATTTTAACAATCACAAAGTTGAAAACCGAGCTCACATTGAGGGTCCATGCACACTGGACCCCTCTTGCTTAACCACTTGAGGACCTAGGGCTTTCTACCCCTTAAGGACCGGCCACTTTTTTTCCATTCAGACCACTGCAGCTTTCACGGTTTATTGCTCGCTCATACAACCTACCACCTAAATGAATTTTGGCTCCTTTTCTTGTCACTAATAAAGCTTTCTTTTGATGCTATTTGATTGCTCCTGCGATTTTTACTTTTTATTATATTCATCAAAAAAGACATGAATTTTGGCAAAAAAAATGATTTTTTTAACTTTCTGTGCTGACATTTTTCAAATAAAGTAAAATTTCTGTATACATGCAGCGCGAAAAATGTGGACAAACATGTTTTTGATAAAAAAAAACCCATTCAGTGTATATTTATTGGTTTGGGTAAAAGTTATAGCGTTTACAAACTATGGTGCCAAAAGTGAATTTTCCCATTTTCAAGCATCTCTGACTTTTCTGACCCCCTGTCATGTTTCATGAGGGGCTAGAATTCCAGGATAGTATAAATACCCCCCAAATGACCCCATTTTGGAAAGAAGACATCCCAAAGTATTCACTGAGAGGCATAGTGAGTTCATAGAAGATATTATTTTTTGTCACAAGTAAGCGGAAAATGACACTTTGTGAGGAAAAAAAAAAAAAAAAAAAAAGTTTCCATTTCTTCTAACTTGCGACAAAAAAAAAATGAAATCTGCCACGGACTCACCATGCCCCTCTCTGAATACCTTGAAGGGTCTACTTTCCAAAATGGGATCATTTGTGGGGTGTGTTTACTGTCCTGACATTTTGGGGGGTGCTAAATTGTAAGCACCCCTGTAAAGCCTAAAGGTGCTCATTGGACTTTGGACCCCTTAGCGCAGTTAGGCTGCAAAAAAGTGCCACACATGTGGTATTGCCGTACTCAGGAGAAGTAGTATAATGTGTTTTGAGGTGTATTTTTACACATACCCATGCTGGGTGGGAGAAATATCTCTGTAAATGACAATTTGTTAATTTTTTTTACACACAATTGTCCATTTACAGAGATATTTCTCCCACTCAGCATGGGTATGTGTAAAAATACACCACAAAACACATTATACTACTTCTCCTGAGTACGGCGATACCACATGTGTGGCACTTTTTTGCACCCTAACTGCGCTAAAGGGCCCAAAGTCCAATGAGTACCTTTAGGATTTCACAGGTCATTTTGAGAAATTTCGTTTCAAGACTACTCCTCACGGTTTAGGGCCCCTAAAATGCCAGGGCAGTATAGGAACCCCACAAATGACCCCATTTTAGAAAGAAGACACCCCAAGGTATTCCGTTAGTAGTATGGCGAGTTCATAGAAGATTTTATTTTTTGTCACAAGTTAGCGGAAAATGACACTTTGTGAAAAAACACAATTTAAAATCAATTTCCGCTAACTTTTGACAAAAAATAAAATCTTCTATGAACTCACCATACTCCTAACGGAATACCTTGGGGTGTCTTCTTTCTAAAATGGGGTCATTTGTGGGGTTCCTATACTGCCCTGGCATTTTAGGGGCCCAAAACCGTGAGGAGTAGTCTTGAAACGAAATTTCTCAAAATGACCTGTGAAATCCTAAAGGTACTCATTGGACTTTGGGCCCTTTAGCGCACTTAGGGTGCAAAAAAGTGCCACACATGTGGTATCGCCATACTCGGGAGAAGTAGTACAATGTGTTTTGGGGTGTATTTTTACACATACCCATGCTGGGTGGGAGAAATTTCTATGTAAATGGACAATTGTGTGTAAAAAAATCAAACAATTGTCATTTACAGAGATATTTCTCCCACTTAGCATGGGTATGTGTAAAAATACACCCCAAAACGCATTATACTACTTCTCCTGAGTACGGCGGTACCACATGTGTGGCACTTTTTTACACCCTAAGTACGCTAAGGGGCCCAAAGTCCAATGAGTACCTTTAGGATTTCACAGGTCATTTTTGTTTCAAGACTACTCCTCACGGTTTAGGGCCCCTAAAATGCCAGGGCAGTATAGGAACCCCACTAATGACCCCATTTTAGAAAGAAGACACCCCAAGGTATTCCGTTAGGAGTATGGTGAGTTCATAGAAGTTTTTATTTTTTTGTCACAAGTTAGCGGAAATTGATTTTAATAGTTTTTTTTCACAAAGTGTCATTTTCCGCTAACTTGTGACAAAAAATAAAATCTTCTATGAACTCACCATACTCCGTACGGAATACCTTTGGGTGTCTTCTTTCTAGAATGGGGTCATTTGTGGGGTTCCTATACTGCCCTGGCATTTTAGGGGCCCTAAACCGTGAGGAGTAGTCTTGAAACAAAAATGACCTGTGAAATCCTAAAGGTACTCATTGGACTTTGGGCCCCTTAGCGTACTTAGGGTGTAAAGTGCCACACATGTGGCACCGCTGTACTCAGGAGAAGTAGTATAATGCGTTTTGGGGTGTATTTTTACACATACCCATGCTAAGTGGGAGAAATATCTCTGTAAATGACAATTGTTTGATTTTTTACACACAATTGTCCATTTACATAGAAATTTCTCCCACCCAGCATGGGTATGTGTAAAAATACACCCCAAAACACATTATACTACTTTTCCTGAGTACGGCGGTACCACATGTGTGACACTTTTTTGCAGCCTAGGTGCGCTAAGGGGCCCAACGTCCTATTCACAGGTCATTTTGAAGCATTTGTTTTCTAGACTACTCCTCGCGGTTTAGGGCCCCTAAAATGCCAGGGCAGTATAGGAACCCCACAAGTGACCCCATTTTAGAAAGAAGACACCCCAAGGTATTCCGTTAGGTGTATGGCGAGTTCATAGAAGATTTTATTTTTTGTCACAAGTTAGTGAAAAATGACACTTTGTGAAAAAAAAACAATAAAAATTAATTTCCGCTAACTTTTGACAAAAAATTAAATCTTCTATGAACTCGTCATACACCTAACATAATACCTTGGGGTGTCTTTTTTTTCTAAAATGGGGTCACTTGTGGGGTTCCTATACCGCCCTGGCATTTTACAGGCCCAAAACCGTGAGTAGTCTGGAAACCAAATGTCTCAAAATGACTGTTCAGGGGTATAAGCATCTGCAAATTTTGATGACAGGTGGTCTATGAGGGGGCGAATTTTGTGGAACCGGTCATAAGCAGGGTGGCCTTTTAGATGACAGGTTGTATTGGGCCTGATCTGATGGATAGGAGTGCTAGGGGGGTGACAGGAGGTGATTGATGGGTGTCTCAGGGGGTGGTTAGAGGGGAAAATAGATGCAATCCATGCACTGGGGAGGTGATCGGAAGGGGGTCTGAGGGTTTGGCCGAGTGATCAGGAGCCCACACGGGGCAAATTGGGGCCTGATCTGATGGGTAGGTGTGCTAGGGGGTGACAGGAGGTGATTGATGGGTGTCTCAAGGTGTGATTAGAGGGGGGAATGGATGCAAGCAATGCACTGGCGAGGTGATCAGGGCTGGGGTCTGAGGGCATTCTGAGGGTGTGGGCGGGTGATTGAGTGCCCTAGGGGCAGATAGGGGTCTAATCTGATAGGTAGCAGTGACAGGGGGTGATTGATGGGTAATTAGTGGGTGTTTAGGGTAGAGAATAGATGGAAACACTGCGCTTGGGTGGTGATCTGATGTCGGATCTGCGGGCGATCTATTGGTGTGGGTGGGTGATCAGTTTGCCCGCAAGGGGCAGGTTAGGGGCTGATTGATGGGTGGCAGTGACAGCGGGTGATTGATGGGTGGCAGTGACAGGGGGTGATTGATGGGTGGCAGTGACAGGGGGTGATTGATGGGTGATTGATAGGTGATTGACAGGTAATCAGTGGGTTATTACAGGGGAGAACAGATGTAAATATTGCACTGGCGAATTGATAAGGGGGGGTCTGAGGGCAATCTGAGCGTGTAGGCGGTCGATTGGGTGCCCGCAAGGGGCAGATTAGGGTCTGATCTGATAGGTAACAGTGACAGGTGGTGATAGGGAGTGATGGGTGATTGATGGGTAATTAGTGGGTGTTTAGAGGAGAGAATAGATGTAAACAATGGATTTGGGAGGTGATCTGATGTCGGATCTGTGGGCGATCTATTGGTGTGGGGGGGTGATCAGATTGCCCGCAAGGGGCAGGTTAGGGGCTGATTGATGGGTGGCAGTGACAGGGGGTGATTGATGGGTGATAGGTGATTGGCAGGTGATTGACAGGTGATCAGTGGGTTATTACAGGGAAGAACAGATGTAATTAATGCACTGGTGAATTGATAAGGGGGGGTCAGAGGGCAATCTGAGCGTGTGGGCGGGTGATTGGGTGCCCGCAAGGGGCAGATTAGGGTCTGATCTGATAGGTAAAAGTGACAAGTGGTGATAGGGGGTGATGGGTGATTGATGGGTAATTAGTGGGTGTTTAGAGGAGAGAATAGATGTAAACAATGGATTTGGGAGGTGATCTGATGTCGGATCTGTGGGCGATCTATTGGTGTGGGGGGGTGATCAGATTGCCCGCAAGGGGCAGGTTAGGGGCTGATTGATGGGTGGCAGTGACAGGGGGTGATTGACGGGTGATTGACGGGTGATTGACGGGTGATTGACGGGTGATTGACGGGTGATTGACGGGTGATTGACGGGTGATTGACGGGTGATTGACGGGTGATCAGGGGGATAGATGCATACAGTAAACAGGGGGGGGTGGTCTGGGGGGGGGGGGGTCTGGGGAGAATCTGAGGGGTGGGGGGTGATCAGGAGGGGGCAGGGAGCAGGGGGGGGATAAAAAAAAAAATAGCGTTGACAGATAGTGACAGGGAGTGATTGATGGGTGATTAGGGGGGTGATTGGGTGCAAACAGGGGTCTGGGGGGTGGGCAGGGGGGGGGTCTGATGGGTGCTGTGGGCGATCTGGGGCGGGGGGGGGGAGAAAATCAGTGTGCTTGGTGCAGACTAGGGTGGCTGCAGCCTGCCCTGGTGGTCCCTCGGACACTGGGACCACCAGGGCAGGAGGCAGCCTGTATAATACACTTTGTAAACATTACAAAGTGTATTATACACTTTGTATGCGGCGATCGCGGGGTTAACATCCCGCCGGCGCTTCCGTATAGCCGGCGGGATGTTGCGGCGAGCGAGCGGTGACAGGCGCCGGCGGAGGATCGCGTCACGGATGACGCGATCGCTCCGCCCATGCCCTTAAATGGACCGCCGCCTCTGTGGGTGAGGCCGTCCTGCAGGGCTCCACTTCCCCGCCGCCCCTGTGTAGTGGGCGGTCGGGAAGTGGTTAAAGGCGAACTGAAGTAAGAGGTATACGGAGGCTGCCATATTTATTTCCTTTTAATCCATACCAGTTGCCTGGCAGCCCTGCTTATCCTCTGCCTCTAATACTGTTAGTCGTAGCCCCTGAACAAGCATGCAGAAGATCAGGTGTTTCAGACTTTAAAGAGAATCTGTACTCTAATATTCTTACAATAAAAAGCATACCATTCTATTCATTATTTTCTCCTGTGCCCCTCTGTGCTGTTTCTGCCACTCTCTGCTGCAATCCTGGCTTGTAATTAACAGTTTTAGGCAGTGTTTACAAACAAACTAACCAGCTTCTAATAGGCTCAGCTAAGCATAGTGTATGAGTCATTCACAGTGTGCAGGGGGCCTGCAGAGGGTGTGTATCGCTTCTACCAATCACAAGCAGCCCTGCACATTCCACACAATCAAGCCTTAGCCCGACAAACAGGACAGAGGAAAGATACATTGATTTATTACAGAGACAGTGCAGTTAGGAAAGACTGCAGTAAGCCAGAGCAGATTAGAACAGGCATAGGAACTTATAGGATAGAAGAACTAAGGCTGAAAAATTTGTTAGAGTCTCTTTAAAGTCAGATCTGACAAGACTAGCTGCATGCCTGTTTCTGGTGTTATTCAGATACTACTGCAGAGAAATAGACCAGCAGGGCTGCCAGGCAACTGGTATTGATTAACCCTCCTTGCGGTTTATTAAAATCCGCCAGGGGGCAGCACAGCTGTTTTTTTTTTTTTTTTTTTTTTTAAATGTTTTTTTTTTTTTTTTTTTTTTTTTAATATCATGTAGCGAGACAAGGTCTGAATGGCCAGACAGCGCACAGGGTCTAGGGGGGGGGGGGGGGCGCTGCGGCGCGACGGATATCGGCGGGGAGCGGCGGCGATCGGATTTCACACGCAGCTAGCAAAGTGCTAGCTGCGTGTAGCAAAAAACGATTATGCAAATCGGCCCAGCGGGGCCTGAGCGGTGCCTTCCGGCGGCATAGCCCGAGCGCAGCTTGGGCTTACCGCCAGGAAGGTTAAAAGGAAATAAATATGACAGCCTCCGTATACCTCTTACTTCAGTTCCCCTTTAAGATCACCTCACTCTGGGTGGATTGGAGTAACCTGTTCTCCTTCCCGACCTAGGTTTTGGCTTACGCCGTCATCAGGTCATACACCTAGCAGGGCATGGCAGTTGGGGTTTTAGATGCATGCATGCCCTCCCAGGAAAATGAAGTGGCTACAGACACACAGATGTCTACCCTTTTTTGGTAACCCTTGCTATTGTGCCATATGACTCAGGTGAGATACAAACATTGGTCACCTTATAGCAATCCTTGCTAATAAAATGCAAGTGTCTGTGCAGGTCCACGTGGGCCTAATGCCGAGTTTTTTTTGTTGTTGTTGTTTTTTTTTAAATAAAACCATGGCAGATTTATTAGCTCACAGAATAGCCTTAGTACTATAGATCCAGTGCTACAGGCTGGTGGTTGCACAGGAGGCCGGGTTATGGTGCAGCACATTATAGCTCACAGAATAGCCTTAGTACTATAGATCCAGCGCTACAGGCTGGTGGTTGCACAGGAGGCCGGGTTATGGTGTAGCTTATTATAGCTCACAGAATAGCCTTAGTACTATAGATCCAGCGCTACAGGCTGGTGGTTGCACAGGAGGCCGGGTTATGGTGCAGCACATTATAGCTCACAGAATAGCCTTAGTACTATAGATCCAGCGCTACAGGCTGGTGGTTGCACAGGAGGCCGGGTTATGGTGCAGCACATTATAGCTCACAGAATAGCCTTAGTACTATAGATCCAGCGCTACAGGCTGGTGGTTGCACAGGAGGCCGGGTTATGGTGTAGCTCATTATAGCTCACAGAATAGCCTTAGTACTATAGATCCAGTGCTACAGGCTGGTGGTTGCACAGGAGGCCAGGTTATGGTGCAGCACATTATAGCTCACAGAATAGCCTTAGTACTATAGATCCAGCGCTACAGGCTGGTGGTTGCACAGGAGGCCAGGTTATGGTGCAGCACATTATAGCTCACAGAATAGCCTTAGTACTATAGATCCAGCGCTACAGGCTGGTGGTTGCACAGGAGGCCGGGTTATGGTGCAGCACATTATAGCTCACAGAATAGCCTTAGTACTATAGATCCAGCGCTACAGGCTGGTGGTGGCACAGGAGGCCAGGTTATGGTGTAGCTTATTATAGCTCACAGAATAGCCTTAGTACTATAGATCCAGCGCTACAGGCTGGTGGTGGCACAGGAGGCCAGGTTATGGTGCAGCACATTATAGCTCACAGAATAGCCTTAGTACTATAGATCCAGCGCTACAGGCTGGTGGTGGCACAGGAGGCCAGGTTATGGTGTAGCTTATTATAGCTCACAGAATAGCCTTAGTACTATAGATCCAGCGCTACAGGCTGGTGGTGGCACAGGAGGCCAGGTTATGGTGTAGCTTATTATAGCTCACAGAATAGCCTTAGTACTATAGATCCAGCGCTACAGGCTGGTGGTTGCACAGGAGGCCAGGTTATGGTGCAGCACATTATAGCTCACAGAATAGCCTTAGTACTATAGATCCAGCGCTACAGGCTGGTGGTTGCACAGGAGGCCGGGTTATGGTGCAGCACATTATAGCTCACAGAATAGCCTTAGTACTATAGATCCAGCGCTACAGGCTGGTGGTTGCACAGGAGGCCAGGTTATGGTGTAGCTCATTATAGCTCACAGAATAGCCTTAGTACTATAGATCCAGCGCTACAGGCTGGTGGTTGCACAGGAGGCCAGGTTATGGTGCAGCACATTATAGCTCACAGAATAGCCTTAGTACTATAGATCCAGCGCTACAGGCTGGTGGTTGCACAGGAGGCCAGGTTATGGTGCAGCTCATAGCTCACAGAATAGCCTTAGTACTATAGATCCAGTGCTACAGGCTGGTGGTTGCACAGGAGGCCAGGTTATGGTGTAGCTTATTATAGCTCACAGAATAGCCTTAGTACTATAGATCCAGCGCTACAGGCTGGCTGGAGGTGACACAGGAGGCCAGGTTATGGTGTAGCTTATTATAGGTCACAGAATAGCCTTAGTACTATAGATCCAGCGCTACAGGCTGGTGGTGGCACAGGAGGCCGGGTTATGGTGCAGCACATTATAGCTCACAGAATAGCCTTAGTACTATAGATCCAGCGCTACAGGCTGGTGGTTGCACAGGAGGCCAGGTTATGGTGTAGCTTATTATAGCTCACAGAATAGCCTTAGTACTATAGATCCAGCGCTACAGGCTGGTGGTGGCACAGGAGGCTAGGTTATGGTGCAGCACATTATAGCTCACAGAATAGCCTTAGTACTATAGATCCAGCGCTACAGGCTGGTGGTTGCACAGGAGGCCAGGTTATGGTGCAGCACATTATAGCTCACAGAATAGCCTTAGTACTATAGATCCAGCGCTACAGGCTGGTGGTTGCACAGGAGGCCAGATTATGGTGTATCTTATTGTAGCTCACAGAATAGCCTTAGGGCCCGTTCAGACTGCACGCATTTCCAGCCGCGTTTTGGGAACTCGTGCGGGTGGCCCGACACGCACGACATCAGACAGTGCATAGAGTGCACTGTCTAATGTTCACACTGCATGCGTTCTGGACCTTTGCGGTCCGGGAACGCATGCTGCACGCAGATTTAGCAAAAACGCGCAGCTGTACCATTCACTTTTCAGTGATGGGATCAGCTATGCAATGCATACAAACGCGGATGGCGTGCGTTCGCATGCGTTGTGTTCCGCATGCGTGGCCATCCGCGTTTTGTAATGTGAACCGGCCCTTAGTTAAACCAAGTGTGTATGAGGATCTGCAGATATCCTAGACTATGAATGCATTTTGCAGGAACGGATCTTTTGCAGGAACAGATCTTTTGCAGATAATGATCTTTTGAGTGTGTACGGGCATCTTTGTGTCCAGCATCTTGCAAATATTTTTATCTGATGGGCAGTGCAGCTCCATAGAATAGACTGTGTAGAGTATGGCTCTCATACTACATGGAAGGGGGTAAACTTGGTCTGTGATCTTGCCTTTTCCAAAGACTTTTATCTCAAGTGTGTATGAAGCCTTAGTACTATAGATCCAGCGCTACAGGCTGGTGGTTGCACAGGAGGCCGGGTTATGGTGTAGCTTATTATAGCTCACAGAATAGCCTTAGTACTATAGATCCAGTGCTACAGGCTGGTGGTTGCACAGGAGGCCGGGTTATGGTGCAGCTCATTATAGCTCACAGAATAGCCTTAGTACTATAGATCCAGCGCTACAGGCTGGTGGTTGCACAGGAGGCCAGGTTATGGTGTAGCTCATTATAGCTCACAGAATAGCCTTAGTACTATAGATCCAGTGCTACAGGCTGGTGGTTGCACAGGAGGCCGGGTTATGGTGCAGCACATTAAAGCTCACAGAATAGCCTTAGTACTATAGATCCAGCGCTACAGGCTGGTGGTTGCACAGGAGGCCGGTTTATGGTGCAGCACATTATAGCTCACAGAATAGCCTTAGTACTATAGATCCAGTGCTACAGGGTGGTGATGGCACAGGAGGCCAGGTTATGGTGCAGCACATTATAGCTCACAGAATAGCCTTAGTACTATAGATCCAGCGCTACAGGCTGGTGGTTGCACAGGAGGCCAGGTTATGGTGCAGCTCATAGCTCACAGAATAGCCTTAGTACTATAGATCCAGCGCTACAGGCTGGTGGATGCACAGGAGGCCGGGTTATGGTGTAGCTTATTATAGCTCACAGAATAGCCTTAGTACTATAGATCCAGCGCTACAGGATGGTGGTTGCACAGGAGGCCGGGTTATGGTGCAGCACATTATAGCTCACAGAATAGCCTTAGTACTATAGCTCCAGTGCTACAGGCTGGTGGTTGCACAGGAGGCCAGGTTATGGTGTAGCTCATTATAGCTCACAGAATAGCCTTAGTACTATAGATCCAGCGCTACAGGATGGTGGTTGCACAGGAGGCCGGGTTATGGTGCAGCACATTATAGCTCACAGAATAGCCTTAGTACTATAGCTCCAGTGCTACAGGCTGGTGGTTGCACAGGAGGCCAGGTTATGGTGTAGCTCATTATAGCTCACAGAATAGCCTTAGTACTATAGATCCAGCGCTACAGGATGGTGGTTGCACAGGAGGCCGGGTTATGGTGCAGCACATTATAGCTCACAGAATAGCCTTAGTACTATAGCTCCAGTGCTACAGGCTGGTGGTTGCACAGGAGGCCAGGTTATGGTGTAGCTCATTATAGCTCACAGAATAGCCTTAGTACTATAGATCCAGCGCTACAGGCTGGTGGTTGCACAGGAGGCCAGGTTATGGTGTAGCACATTATAGCTCACAGAATAGCCTTAGTACTATAGATCCAGCGCTACAGGCTGGTGGTGGCACAGGAGGCCAGGTTATGGTGCAGCACATTATAGCTCACAGAATAGCCTTAGTACTATAGCTCCAGTGCTACAGGCTGGTGGTTGCACAGGAGGCCAGGTTATGGTGTAGCTCATTATAGCTCACAGAATAGCCTTAGTACTATAGATCCAGCGCTACAGGATGGTGGTTGCACAGGAGGCCGGGTTATGGTGCAGCACATTATAGCTCACAGAATAGCCTTAGTACTATAGATCCAGCGCTACAGGCTGGTGGTGGCACAGGAGGCCGGGTTATGGTGCAGCACATTATAGCTCACAGAATAGCCTTAGTACTATAGATCCAGCGCTACAGGCTGGTGGTTGCACAGGAGGCCGGGTTATGGTGCAGCACATTATAGCTCACAGAATAGCCTTAGTACTATAGATCCAGCGCTACAGGCTGGTGGTGGCACAGGAGGCCGGGTTATGGTGCAGCACATTATAGCTCACAGAATAGCCTTAGTACTATAGATCCAGCGCTACAGGCTGGTGGTTGCACAGGAGGCCAGGTTATGGTGCAGCACATTATAGCTCACAGAATAGCCTTAGTACTATAGATCCAGCACTACAGGCTGGTGGTTGCACAGGAGGCCGGGTTATGGTGCAGCTTATTATAGCTCACAGAATAGCCTTAGTACTATAGATCCAGTGCTACAGGGTGGTGATGGCACAGGAGGCCAGGTTATGGTGCAGCACATTATAGCTCACAGAATAGCCTTAGTACTATAGATCCAATGCTACAGGCTGGTGGTTGCACAGGAGGCCGGGTTATGGTGCAGCACATTATAGCTCACAGAATAGCCTTAGTACTATAGATCCAGCACTACAGGCTGGTGGTTGCACAGGAGGCCAGGTTATGGTGCAGCACATTATAGCTCACAGAATAGCCTTAGTACTATAGATCCAGTGCTACAGGCTGGTGGTTGCACAGGAGGCCGGGTTATGGTGCAGCACATTATAGCTCACAGAATAGCCTTAGTACTATAGATCCAGCGCTACAGGCTGGTGGTTGCACAGGAGGCCGGGTTATGGTGTAGCTTATTATAGCTCACAGAATAGCCTTAGTACTATAGATCCAGCGCTACAGGCTGGTGGTTGCACAGGAGGCCGGGTTATGGTGCAGCACATTATAGCTCACAGAATAGCCTTAGTACTATAGATCCAGCGCTACAGGCTGGTGGTTGCACAGGAGGCCAGGTTATGGTGCAGCACATTATAGCTCACAGAATAGCCTTAGTACTATAGATCCAGCGCTACAGGCTGGTGGTTGCACAGGAGGCCGGGTTATGGTGTAGCTTATTATAGCTCACAGAATAGCCTTAGTACTATAGATCCAGCGCTACAGGCTGGTGGTTGCACAGGAGGCCGGGTTATGGTGCAGCACATTATAGCTCACAGAATAGCCTTAGTACTATAGATCCAGCGCTACAGGCTGGTGGTTGCACAGGAGGCCAGGTTATGGTGCAGCACATTATAGCTCACAGAATAGCCTTAGTACTATAGATCCAGCGCTACAGGCTGGTGGTGGCACAGGAGGCCAGGTTATGGTGTAGCTTATTATAGCTCACAGAATAGCCTTAGTACTATAGATCCAGCGCTACAGGCTGGTGGTGGCACAGGAGGCCAGGTTATGGTGTAGCTTATTATAGCTCACAGAATAGCCTTAGTACTATAGATCCAGCGCTACAGGCTGGTGGTTGCACAGGAGGCCAGGTTATGGTGCAGCACATTATAGCTCACAGAATAGCCTTAGTACTATAGATCCAGCGCTACAGGCTGGTGGTTGCACAGGAGGCCGGGTTATGGTGTAGCTCATTATAGCTCACAGAATAGCCTTAGTACTATAGATCCAGCGCTACAGGCTGGTGGTTGCACAGGAGGCCAGGTTATGGTGTAGCTCATTATAGCTCACAGAATAGCCTTAGTACTATAGATCCAGCGCTACAGGCTGGTGGTTGCACAGGAGGCCGGGTTATGGTGCAGCACATTATAGCTCACAGAATAGCCTTAGTACTATAGATCCAGTGCTACAGGCTGGTGGTTGCACAGGAGGCCAGGTTATGGTGTAGCTTATTATAGCTCACAGAATAGCCTTAGTACTATAGATCCAGCGCTACAGGCTGGCTGGAGGTGACACAGGAGGCCAGGTTATGGTGTAGCTTATTATAGGTCACAGAATAGCCTTAGTACTATAGATCCAGCGCTACAGGCTGGTGGTGGCACAGGAGGCCGGGTTATGGTGCAGCACATTATAGCTCACAGAATAGCCTTAGTACTATAGATCCAGCGCTACAGGCTGGTGGTTGCACAGGAGGCCAGGTTATGGTGTAGCTTATTATAGCTCACAGAATAGCCTTAGTACTATAGATCCAGCGCTACAGGCTGGTGGTGGCACAGGAGGCTAGGTTATGGTGCAGCACATTATAGCTCACAGAATAGCCTTAGTACTATAGATCCAGCGCTACAGGCTGGTGGTTGCACAGGAGGCCAGGTTATGGTGCAGCACATTATAGCTCACAGAATAGCCTTAGTACTATAGATCCAGCGCTACAGGCTGGTGGTTGCACAGGAGGCCAGATTATGGTGTATCTTATTGTAGCTCACAGAATAGCCTTAGGGCCCGTTCAGACTGCACGCATTTCCAGCCGCGTTTTGGGAACTCGTGCGGGTGGCCCGACACGCACGACATCAGACAGTGCATAGAGTGCACTGTCTAATGTTCACACTGCATGCGTTCTGGACCTTTGCGGTCCGGGAACGCATGCTGCACGCAGATTTAGCAAAAACGCGCAGCTGTACCATTCACTTTTCAGTGATGGGATCAGCTATGCAATGCATACAAACGCGGATGGCGTGCGTTCGCATGCGTTGTGTTCCGCATGCGTGGCCATCCGCGTTTTGTAATGTGAACCGGCCCTTAGTTAAACCAAGTGTGTATGAGGATCTGCAGATATCCTAGACTATGAATGCATTTTGCAGGAACGGATCTTTTGCAGGAACAGATCTTTTGCAGATAATGATCTTTTGAGTGTGTACGGGCATCTTTGTGTCCAGCATCTTGCAAATATTTTTATCTGATGGGCAGTGCAGCTCCATAGAATAGACTGTGTAGAGTATGGCTCTCATACTACATGGAAGGGGGTAAACTTGGTCTGTGATCTTGCCTTTTCCAAAGACTTTTATCTCAAGTGTGTATGAAGCCTTAGTACTATAGATCCAGCGCTACAGGCTGGTGGTTGCACAGGAGGCCAGGTTATGGTGTAGCTCATTATAGCTCACAGAATAGCCTTAGTACTATAGATCCAGTGCTACAGGCTGGTGGTTGCACAGGAGGCCGGGTTATGGTGCAGCACATTAAAGCTCACAGAATAGCCTTAGTACTATAGATCCAGCGCTACAGGCTGGTGGTTGCACAGGAGGCCGGTTTATGGTGCAGCACATTATAGCTCACAGAATAGCCTTAGTACTATAGATCCAGTGCTACAGGGTGGTGATGGCACAGGAGGCCAGGTTATGGTGCAGCACATTATAGCTCACAGAATAGCCTTAGTACTATAGATCCAGCGCTACAGGCTGGTGGTTGCACAGGAGGCCAGGTTATGGTGCAGCACATTATAGCTCACAGAATAGCCTTAGTACTATAGATCCAGCGCTACAGGCTGGTGGATGCACAGGAGGCCGGGTTATGGTGTAGCTTATTATAGCTCACAGAATAGCCTTAGTACTATAGATCCAGCGCTACAGGCTGGTGGTGGCACAGGAGGCCAGGTTATGGTGCAGCACATTATAGCTCACAGAATAGCCTTAGTACTATAGCTCCAGTGCTACAGGCTGGTGGTTGCACAGGAGGCCAGGTTATGGTGTAGCTCATTATAGCTCACAGAATAGCCTTAGTACTATAGATCCAGCGCTACAGGATGGTGGTTGCACAGGAGGCCGGGTTATGGTGCAGCACATTATAGCTCACAGAATAGCCTTAGTACTATAGATCCAGCGCTACAGGCTGGTGGTGGCACAGGAGGCCGGGTTATGGTGCAGCACATTATAGCTCACAGAATAGCCTTAGTACTATAGATCCAGCGCTACAGGCTGGTGGTTGCACAGGAGGCCGGGTTATGGTGCAGCACATTATAGCTCACAGAATAGCCTTAGTACTATAGATCCAGCGCTACAGGCTGGTGGTGGCACAGGAGGCCGGGTTATGGTGCAGCACATTATAGCTCACAGAATAGCCTTAGTACTATAGATCCAGCGCTACAGGCTGGTGGTTGCACAGGAGGCCAGGTTATGGTGCAGCACATTATAGCTCACAGAATAGCCTTAGTACTATAGATCCAGCACTACAGGCTGGTGGTTGCACAGGAGGCCGGGTTATGGTGCAGCTTATTATAGCTCACAGAATAGCCTTAGTACTATAGATCCAGTGCTACAGGGTGGTGATGGCACAGGAGGCCAGGTTATGGTGCAGCACATTATAGCTCACAGAATAGCCTTAGTACTATAGATCCAATGCTACAGGCTGGTGGTTGCACAGGAGGCCGGGTTATGGTGCAGCACATTATAGCTCACAGAATAGCCTTAGTACTATAGATCCAGCACTACAGGCTGGTGGTTGCACAGGAGGCCAGGTTATGGTGCAGCACATTATAGCTCACAGAATAGCCTTAGTACTATAGATCCAGTGCTACAGGCTGGTGGTTGCACAGGAGGCCGGGTTATGGTGCAGCACATTATAGCTCACAGAATAGCCTTAGTACTATAGATCCAGCGCTACAGGCTGGTGGTTGCACAGGAGGCCGGGTTATGGTGTAGCTTATTATAGCTCACAGAATAGCCTTAGTACTATAGATCCAGCGCTACAGGCTGGTGGTTGCACAGGAGGCCGGGTTATGGTGCAGCACATTATAGCTCACAGAATAGCCTTAGTACTATAGATCCAGCGCTACAGGCTGGTGGTTGCACAGGAGGCCAGGTTATGGTGCAGCACATTATAGCTCACAGAATAGCCTTAGTACTATAGATCCAGCGCTACAGGCTGGTGGTTGCACAGGAGGCCGGGTTATGGTGTAGCACATTATAGCTCACAGAATAGCCTTAGTACTATAGATCCAGCGCTACAGGCTGGTGGTTGCACAGGAGGCCGGGTTATGGTGTAGCTCATTATAGCTCACAGAATAGCCTTAGTACTATAGATCCAGTGCTACAGGCTGGTGGTTGCACAGGAGGCCGGGTTATGGTGCAGCACATTATAGCTCACAGAATAGCCTTAGTACTATAGATCCAGCGCTACAGGCTGGTGGTGGCACAGGAGGCCAGGTTATGGTGCAGCACATTATAGCTCACAGAATAGCCTTAGTACTATAGATCCAGCGCTACAGGCTGGTGGTTGCACAGGAGGCCAGGTTATGGTGCAGCACATTATAGCTCACAGAATAGCCTTAGTACTATAGATCCAGCGCTACAGGCTGGTGGTTGCACAGGAGGCCAGGTTATGGTGCAGCACATTATAGCTCACAGAATAGCCTTAGTACTATAGATCCAGCGCTACAGGCTGGTGGTGGCACAGGAGGCCGGGTTATGGTGCAGCACATTATAGCTCACAGAATAGCCTTAGTACTATAGATCCAGCGCTACAGGCTGGTGGTGGCACAGGGAGGCCAGGTTATGGTGCAGCACATTATAGCTCACAGAATAGCCTTAGTACTATAGATCCAGCGCTACAGGCTGGTGGTTGCACAGGAGGCCGGGTTATGGTGTAGCTTATTATAGCTCACAGAATAGCCTTAGTACTATAGATCCAGCGCTACAGGCTGGTGGTGGCACAGGAGGCCAGGTTATGGTGTAGCTTATTATAGCTCACAGAATAGCCTTAAGTACTATAGATCCAGTGCTACAGGCTGGGTTGCACAGGAGGCCAGGTTATGGTGCAGCACATTATAGCTCACAGAATAGCCTTAGTACTATAGATCCAGCGCTACAGGCTGGTGGTTGCACAGGAGGCCGGGTTATGGTGTAGCTCATTATAGCTCACAGAATAGCCTTAGTACTATAGATCCAGCGCTACAGGCTGGTGGTTGCACAGGAGGCCGGGTTATGGTGTAGCTCATTATAGCTCACAGAATAGCCTTAGTACTATAGATCCAGCGCTACAGGCTGGTGGTTGCACAGGAGGCCAGGTTATGGTGCAGCACATTATAGCTCACAGAATAGCCTTAGTACTATAGATCCAGTGCTACAGGCTGGTGGTTGCACAGGAGGCCAGGTTATGGTGTAGCTCATTATAGCTCACAGAATAGCCTTAGTACTATAGATCCAGCGCTACAGGCTGGTGGTTGCACAGGAGGCCGGGTTATGGTGCAGCACATTATAGCTCACAGAATAGCCTTAGTACTATAGATCCAGCGCTACAGGCTGGTGGTGGCACAGGAGGCCAGGTTATGGTGCAGCACATTATAGCTCACAGAATAGCCTTAGTACTATAGATCCAGCGCTACAGGCTGGTGGTTGCACAGGAGGCCAGGTTATGGTGCAGCACATTATAGCTCACAGAATAGCCTTAGTACTATAGATCCAGTGCTACAGGCTGGTGGTTGCACAGGAGGCCAGGTTATGGTGTAGCTCATTATAGCTCACAGAATAGCCTTAGTACTATAGATCCAGCGCTACAGGCTGGTGGTTGCACAGGAGGCCAGGTTATGGTGCAGCACATTATAGCTCACAGAATAGCCTTAGTACTATAGATCCAGCGCTACAGGCTGGTAGTGGCACAGGAGGCCAGGTTATGGTGTAGCTTATTATAGCTCACAGAATAGCCTTAGTACTATAGATCCAGCGCTACAGGCTGGTGGTTGCACAGGAGGCCAGGTTATGGTGCAGCACATTATAGCTCACAGAATAGCCTTAGTACTATAGATCCAGTGCTACAGGCTGGTGGTTGCACAGGAGGCCGGGTTATGGTGTAGCTCATTATAGCTCACAGAATAGCCTTAGTACTATAGATCCAGTGCTACAGGCTGGTGGTTGCACAGGAGGCCGGGTTATGGTGTAGCTTATTATAGCTCACAGAATAGCCTTAGTACTATAGATCCAGCGCTACAGGCTGGTGGTGGCACAGGAGGCCAGGTTACGGTGCAGCACATTATAGCTCACAGAATAGCCTTAGTACTATAGATCCAGCGCTACAGGCTGGTGGTTGCACATGAGGCCAGGTTATGGTGCAGCTCATTATATAGAGCTCTGACATGTCGTTGGACCGGCAGATGTCCCTAATTCATTAATGGTTTGGAAAGCGGTGCAGTTAATCAGCTTATTCTAGAAAGCATAGACTTAACGCTGCTTCACATAACTGGATTAGTTCTTGATGTGATGGGGAATTTTAAATATCATCTGAATATCTAGCAAGGCCTGAGTCGCCCCCTGTGTATTACCAGCGTTGGCGCTATGCGGGGCAGGGGACACATGCTCCACACGCACGCACGCCCCCCACCCCCACCCTCTCTGTGCCTGCTTATACAAGTTTAAAAGCCATTTTTTTTCTTTGAACTTTTTAAAAGCAACTTCCTCAAAAACTACAAATCCAATTTGAAAGGTGTTTTTTTGGGCTTCTTCCCATGGAAACATTGAATCCAAGTTGTTCGTATCAGCGGGCAGTTCGTAAGTCGGGGGAAAAAAATAAATTATATATATACTACATTGTTTTGTCACATAACTACTGTTCCTCAAAGGGGCTTACAATCTAATCCCTACCATAGTCATGTCTA